>NC_044562.1:111912410-112097804 GCF_007565055.1 Rhinopithecus roxellana | reverse complement strand
GAGTTCCACACTTCCCTTTTTGGGACAGTTTGCTTACTCTGTTGATCTTGTGTTCTGAATGGTGATATTTGGGAGCTCCTTGAGGGCTATGGTGAAAAAGGAAATATCCTCAGATCAAAAACTGGAAAGAATCCTTTGAGAAACTGCATTTCGATGTGTGAATGCAATTCACAGAGTTACACGTTTCTCTTCAGTGTTCAGTTTGGTAACACAGTTTTCTGGAAATCTGATATGGGTTACTTCTTAACCCAATGAAGCTTACGGTCACAAAGGAAATATCCTCAGATGAAACTAGAAAGAGGGTTTCTTAGAAACATCTTGGTGATGTGTGAATTCATCTCACAAAGTTACACTTATGTTTCATGCAGCATTTCATTAACACTCTCTTTGAGGAACCTGAGAAGGACTTCTTTGGATCGCCTTGAGGCTTACGCTGTTAAAGGAAATATCATCAGTTCAAAACGTGAAAGAAGCTTTCTGAGAAATTTCTTTGTGATCTGTGAAATCCTCTCACAGAGTTACAGCTTAGTCCTCAGGAAGCAGTTTGCTGCCACTCTTTTCGTGGAATCTGCAAAGTGAGATTTGGGAGCCCATTGAGGGCTATGGTGAAACAGGAAATATCCTCAGATCAAAACTGGAAATAAGCCTTCTGAGAAACTGCATTTCCATGTGTGAATGCAACTCACAGAATTACACATTGCTCTTCAGTGTTCAGTTTCCTAACACAGTGTTCTGGAAATCTGCAATGGGATACTTCTTTTATTTTTTATTATTTTTTTATTATACTTTGAGTTCTAGGGTACATGTGCATAACGTGCTGTTTTGTTACGTATGTAAACTTATGCCATGTTGGTGTGCTGCACCCATCAACTCGTCAGCACCCATCAATTCGTCATTTATATCATGTATAACTCCCCACTGCAATCCCCCCTCATCCCCCCTCCCCATGATAGGCCCCAGTGGGTGATGTTCCCCTTCCCGAGTCCAAGTGATCTCATTGTTCAGTTCCCACCTATGAGTGAGAACATGCGGTGTTTGATTTTCTGTTCTTGTGATCGTTTGCTAAGAATGATGTTTCCAGCTGCATCCATGTCCCTGCAAGGGATGCAAACTCATCCTTTTTATGGCTGCATAGTGTTCCATGGTGTATATGTGCCACATTTTCTTAATCCAGCCTGTCACAGATGGACATTTGGGTTGATTCCAAGTCTTTGCTATTGTGAATAGTGCCGCAATAAACATACGTGTGCATGTGTCTTTGTAGTAGAATAATTTATAAACTTTGGGTATATACCCAGTAGTGGGATGGCTGGGTCATATGGTACTTTTAGTTCTAGATCCTTGAGGAATTGCCATACTGTTTTCCATAATGGTTGAAATAGTTTACAATCCCACCAACAGTGTAAAAGTGTTCCTATTTCTCCACATCCTCTCCAACACCTGTTGTTTCCTGACTTTTTAATGATTGCCATTCTAACTGGTGTTAGATGGTATCTCATTGTGGTTTTGATTTGCATTTCTCTGATGGCGAGTGATGATGAGCATTTTTTCATGTGTCTGTTGGCTGTATGAATGTCTTCTTTTGAGAAATGACTGTTCATATCCTTTCCTCAGTTTTTGATGGGGTTGTTTGTTTTTTTCTTGTATATTTGTTTGAGTTCTTGGTAGATTCTGGATATTAGCCCTTTGTCAGATGAGTAGGTTGCAAAAATTTTCTCCCATTCTATAGGTTGCCTGTTCACTCTGATGGGAGTTTCTTTTTCTGTGCAGAAGCTCTTTAGTTTAATGAGATCCCATTTGTCAATTCTGGCTTTTGCTGCCGTTGCTTTTGGTGTTATAGACATGAAGTCCTTGCCCATGCTTATGTCCTGAATGGAACTACCTAGATTTTCTTCTAGGGTTTTTATGGTATTCGGTCTAACATTTAACTCTCTAATCCATCTTGAATTAATCTTCGTATAAGGGGTAAGGAAATGGGATACTTCTTAACGCAATGAAGTTTGCGGTGACAAAGGATATATCCTCAGATGAAAAAAACTAGAAAGAACGTTTCTTAGAAACTTCTTGGTGATGTGTGAATTCATCTCACAAAGTTACACTTATGTTTCCTGCAGCATTCCATTAACAGTTTCTTTGAGGAACCTGAGAAGGACTTCCTTGGATCGCATTGAGGATTACGCTGATAAAGGAAATATCATCAATTCAGAACGTGAAAGAAGATTTCTGAGAAACTTCTTTGTGATCTGTGAATTCATCTCACAGAGTTACAGCTTAGTCCTCAGGAAGCAGTTTGCTAACACTCTTTTCGTGGAATCTGCAAAGTGAGATTTCGGAGCCCATATAGGCCGATGGTGGAAAATGGAAATATCCTCAGATAATAACAAGAAAGAAGCTTTCTGAGAGATTGCTGTCTGATGTGTGACTTAATCACACAGAGTTCCACCCTTCCTTTTTAGGGACAGTTTGCTAACTCTGTTGTGTTGGGTTTTGCAAAGTTATATTTGGGAGCTCATTGAGGGCTATGGTGAAAAAGGAAATATCCCCAGATCAAAATTGGAAAGAAGCCTTTTGAGAAACTGCTTTGCGATGTGTGAAGGCAACTCAGAGAGTTACACGTTTCTCTTCAGTGATAAGTTTCCTAACAAACTTTTCTGGAAATCTGCAATAGTATACTTCTTAGCGCCATCAAACTTACGGTGACAAAGGAAATATCCTCAGACGAAATCTAGAAAGAAGCTTTCTTAGAAACTTCTTGGTGATGTGTGAATTCATCTCACACAGTTACACTTATGTTTCATGCAGCAGTCCATTTTCACTGTCTTTGAGGAAACTGAGAAGGGCTTCTTTGGATCACATTGAGGCCAAGGGTGATAAAGGAAATATCATCAGTTCAAAACGTGAAAGAATCTTCCTAGAAATTTCTTTGTGATCTCTGAATCCATCTCACAGTGTCAAAGATCAGTCCTCAGGAAGCAGTTTACTAACACTCTTTTCATGGAATCTGCAAAGTGAGATTTGGGAGCCCATAGTGGCACATGGTGAAAAAGGAAATATCCTCAGTTAATAACTAGAGAGAGGTTTCCTGAGAGATTGCTTTCTGATGTGTGACTTCATCACACAGAGTTCCACCCTTCCGTTCTTGGAACAGTTTGCTAACTCTGTTATCTTGTGTTCTGCAAAGTGATATTTGGGAGCTCATTGAGGGCTATGGTGAAAAAGGAAATATCCTCAGATCAAAACTGGAAAGAAGCCTTCTGAGAAACTGTATTTCGATGTGTGAATGCAACTCACAGAATTACACGTTTCTCTTCAGTGTTCAGTTTGCTAACACAGTTTTCTGGAAATCTGCAATTGGATACTTCTTTTATTTTTTATTTTTCATTTTTATTATACTTTAAGTTCTAGGGTATATGTGCATAACGTGCAGGTTTGTTTCATATGTATACTCACGCCATGTTGGTGTGTTGCATCCGTCAACTCGTCAGCACCCATCAATTCATCATTTATATCATGTATAACTCCCTACTGCAATCCCTCCCTCCTGCCCCCTCCCCACGATAGGCCCCAGGGTGTGATGGTCCCCTTCCCGAGTCCAAGTGATGTCATTGTTCAGTTCCCAACTATGAGTGAGAACATGCGATGTTGGGTTTTCTGTTCTTGTGATAGTTTGCTAAAAATGATGGTTTCCAGCTGCATCCATGTCCCTGCAAAGGATGCAAACTCATCCTTTTTATGGCTGTATAGCATTCCATGGTGTATATGTGCCACATTTTCTTAATCCAGTCTGTCACAGATGGACATTTGGGTTGATTCCAAGTCTTTGCTATTGTGAATAGTGCCGCAATAAACATGCGTGTGCGTGTGTCTTTGTAGTAGAATAATTTATAATCCTTTGGGTATATACCCAGTAGTGGGATGGCTGGGTCATATGGTACATTTAGTTCTAGATCCTTGTGGAATTGCCATACTGTTTTCCAAAATGGTTGAACTAGTTTACAATCCCACCAACAGTGTAAAAGCATTCCTATTTCTCCACACCCTCTCCAACACCTGTTGTTTCCTGACTTCTTAATGATTGCCATTCTAACTGGTGTTAGATGGTATCTCATTGTGGTTTTGATTTGCATTTCTCTGATGGCGAGTGATGATGAGCATTTTTTCATGTGTCTGTTTGCTGTATGAATGTCTTCTTTTGAGAAATAACTGTTCATTTCCTTTCCTCACTTTTTGATGGGGTTGTTTGTTTTTTTCTTGTACATTTGTTTGAGTTCTTTGTAGATTCTGGATATTAGCCCTTTGTCAGATGAGTAGGTTGCAAAAATTTTCTCCCATTCTGTAGGTTGCCTGTTCACTCTGATGGGAGTTTCTTTTGCTGTGCAGAAGCTCTTTAGTTTAATGAGATCCCATTTGTCAATTTCGGCTTTTGCTGCCGTTGCTTTTGGTGTTATAGACATAAAGTCCTTGCCCATGCTAATGTCCTGAATGGAACTACCTAGATTTTCTTCTAGGGTTTTTATGGTATTCGGTCTAACATTTAACTCTCTAATCTATCTTGAATTAATCTTCGTATAAGGGGTAAGGAAATGGGATACTTCTTAACACAATGAAGCTTACGGTGACAAAGCATATATCCTCAGATGAAAACTAGAAAGAAGGTTTCTTAGAAACCTCTTGGTGAAGTGTGACTTCATCTCCAGAGTCAAACTTATGTGTTGGGCAGCATTCCATTAACACAGTCTTTGAGGAAACTGAGAGGGACTTGTGTGGATCGCATTGATTCTTACGCTGATAAAGGAAATATCATCAGTTCAAAACGTGAAAGGAGCTTTCTGGGAAACTTCTTTGTGATTTGTGAATTCAACTCGCAGAGTTACAACTCAGTCCTCAGGAAGAGGTTGCTAACACTCTTTTCATGGAATCTGCAAAGTGAGATTTGGGAGCCCATAGGGGCCCATGGTGAAAAAGGAAATATCTTCAGATAATAACTGCAGAGAAGCTTTCTGAGAGATTGCTATCTGATGTGAGACTTCATCACACAGAGTTCCACCCTTTCCTTCTTGTAGCAGTTTGCTAACTCCGTTGTGTTGGGTTCTACAAAGTGATATTTCGGAGCTCATTGAGGGCTATGGTGAAAAAGGAAATATCCTCAGATCAAAACTGGAAAGAAGCCTTTTGAGAAACTGCATTGCGATGTGTGAATGCAACCCAGAGAGTTACACGTTTCTCTTCAGTGTTCAGTTTGCTAACACAGTTTGCCGGAAATCTGCAATGGGATACTTCTTAGCGCAACGAAGCTTAGGGTGACATAGGAAATTTCCTCAGATGAAAACTAGAAAGAAGCTTTCTTAGAAAATTCTTGATGAAGTGTGAATTCATCTCACAGAGTTACACTTATTTTTCATGCAGCAGTCCATTATCACTGTTTTTGAGGAAAGTGAGAAGGACTTCTTTGGATCTCATTGAGGCCTATGCTGATAAGGGAAATATCATCAGTGCAAAACGTGAAAGAAGCTTTCTGATAAACTTCTTTGTGGTATGTGAATTCATCTCACAGAGTTACAGCTTCGTCCTCCAAATGCAGTTTGCTAACACAGTTTTCGTGGAATCTGCAAAGTGAGATTTTGGAGCCCATTGGGGCCCGTGGTGAAAAAGGAATTATCCTCAGATAATAACTAGAGAGAAGCTTTCTGAGAGATTGCTTTCTGATGTGTGACTTCAACACACAGAGTTCCACACTTCCCTTTTTGGGACAGTTTGCTTACTCTGTTGTCTTGTGTTCTGAATGGTGATATTTGGGAGCTCCTTGAGGGCTATGGTGAAAAAGGAAAATCCTCAGATCAAAACTGGAAAGAATCCTTTTGAGAAACTGCATTTCGATGTGTGAATGCAATTCCCAGAGTTACACGTTTCTCTTCAGTGTTCCGTTTGGTAACACAGTTTTCTGGAAATCTGATATGGGTTACTTCTTAACCCAATGAAGCTTACGGTCACAAAGGAAATATCCTCAGATGAAAACTAGAAAGAGGGTTTCTTAGAAACATCTTGGTGATGTATGAATTCATCTCACAAAGTTACACTTATGTTTCATGCAGCATTTCATTAACACTCTCTTTGAGGAACCTGAGAAGGACTTCTTTGGATCGCTATGAGGCTTACGCTGTTAAAGGAAATATCATCAGTTCAAAACGTGAAAGAAGCTTTCTGAGAAACTTCTTTGTGATCTGTGAATTCATCTCACAGAGTTACAGCTTAGTTCTCAGGAAGCAGTTTGCTAACACTCTTTTCGTGGAATCTGCAAAGTGAGGTTTGGGAGCCCATAGGGGCCCATGGTGAAAAAGAATATATCCTCAGATAATAAATAGAGAGAAGCTTACTGAGAGATTGCTTTCCGATGGGTGACTTCATCACACAGAATTCCAACCTTCCCTTCTTGGAACAGTTTCCTAACTCTGTTATCTTGTGTTCTGCAAAGTGATATTTGGGAGCTCATTGAGGGCTATGGTGAAAAAGGACATATCCTCAGATCAAAACTGGAAAGAAGCCTTCTGAAAAACTGCATTTCGATGTGTGAATGCAACTCACAGAGTTACACGTTTCTCTTCAGTGTTCAGTTTGCTAACACAGTGTTCTGGAAATCTGCAATGTGATATTTCTGAACGCAATGAAGCTAAGGGTGACAAAGGAATTATTCTCCGATGAAAAGTATCAAGAAGCTTTGTTAGGAACTTGTTGGTGATGTGTGAATTCATCTCACAGAGTTACACTTATGTTTCATGCAGCAGTCCATTATCACTGTTTTTGAGAAACCATAGGAGGACTTCTATGGATCGCATTGAGGTCTACGCTAAAAAAGGGAATAACATCAGTTCAAAACGTGAAAGAAGCTTTCTGGGAAAATTCTTTGTGATCTGGGAATTCATCTCACAGAGTTACAGCTTAGTTCTCAGGAAGCAGTTTTCTAACACCCTTTTCGTGGAATCTGCAAAGTGAGTTTTGGGAGCCCATAGGGGCCCAAGTGAAAAAGGATATATCCTCAGATAATAAATAGAGAGAAGCTTACTGAGAGATTGCTTTCTGATGTGTGAATTCATCACACAGAATTCCACCCTTCCCTTCTTGGAACAGTTTGCTAACTCTGTTATCTTGTGTTCTGCAAAGTGATATTTGGGAGCTCATTGAGGGCTATGGTGAAAAAGGAAATATCCTCATATCAAAACTGGAAAGAAGCCTTCTGAGAAACTGCATTTCCATGTGTGCATGCAACTCACAGAGTTACACGTTTCTCTTCAGTGTTCAGTTTGCTAACACAGTTTTCTGGTCATCTGCAAATGGATACTTATGAACGCAATGAAGCTTACGGTGAAAAAGGAAATATCGTCAGACGAAAACTAGAAAGAAGCTTTGTTAGAAACTCCTTATTGATGGATGAATTCATCTCACAGAGTTACACTTATGTTTCATGCAGCAGTCCATTATCACACTTTTTGGGGAACCTGAGAAGGACTTCTTTGTATCTCATTGAGGCCTACGCTAAGAAAGGAATATAACTTCAGTTGAAAACGAGAAAGAAGGTTTCTGGGAAACCTCTTTGTGATCTGTGAATTCCTCTCACAGAGTTACAGCTTAGTTCTCAGGAAGCAGTGTGCGAACACTCTTTTCGTGGAATCTGCAAAGTGAGATTTGGGAGCCCATAGGGGTCCATGGTGAAAAAGGATATATCCTCAGATAATAATTAGAGAGAAGCTTACTGAGAGATTGCTTTCTCATGAGTGACTTCGTCACACAGAGTTCCACCCTTTCCTTCTTGGAGCATTTTGCTAACTCTCTTATCTTGTGTTCTGCTCAGTGATATTTGGAAGCTCATTGAGGGCTATGGTGGAAAAGGAAATATCCTCAGACCAAAACTGGAAAGAAGCCTTCTGAAAAACTGCATTTCCATATGTGAATGCAACTCACAGAGTGACACCTTTCTCTTCAAAGTTCAGTTTGCCAACACAGTTTTCTGGAAACCTGCAATGGGATACTTCTTAACGCAATGAAGCTTATGGTGACAAAGGAAATATCCTCAGATGAAAACTAGAAAGAAGCTTTGTTAGAAACTGCTTGGTGATCTGTGAATTCCTCTCACAGAGTTCCACTTATGTTTCATGCAGCAGTCCATTATCACTGTTTTTCAGGAACCTGAGATGGACTTCTTTGGATCGCTTTGAGCCCAATGCTGATAAAGGAAATATCATCAGTTCAAAGCGTGAAAGAAGCTTTCTGGGAAACTTCTTTGTGATCTCTGAATGCCACTCACAGAGTTACAGCTTATTTCTCAGGAATCAGTGTGGTAACATTCTTTTCGTGGAATCTGCAAATTGAGATTTGGGAGCCCCTAGGGGCCCTTTGTGAAAAAGGATATATCCTCAGATAGTAATTAGAGAGAAGCTTACTGAGAGATTGCTTTCTGATGTGTGACTTCATCACACAGCGTTCCACCCTTCCCTTCTTGGAACAGTTTGCTAACTCTGATACCTTGTTTTCTTCAATGTGATATTTCGGAGCTCATTCAGGGCTATGGTGAAAAAGCAAATATCCTCAGATCAAAACTGGAAAGATGCCTTATGAGAAAGTGCATTTCGATGTATGAATGCAAATCACAGTGTTACACATTTCTCTTCAGTGTTCAGTTTGCTAACACAGTTTTCTGGAAATCTGCAATGGGATACTTCTGGACGCAAAGAAGTTTACGGTGACAAAGGAAATATTCTCAGATGAAAACTAGAATGAATCTTTGTCAGAAACTTCTTGGTGATGTGTGAATTCATCTCACAGAGGTGCACTCATGTTTCATGCAGCAGTCCGTTATCTCTGTTTTTGAGGAACCTGAGAAGGACACCTTTGGATCGCATTGAGGCCTCTACAGAGAAAGGAAATATCATCAGTTCAAAACGTGAAAGAAGGTTTCTAGGGAACTCCTTTGTGATCTGTGAATTCCTCTCACAGAGATACAGCTTAGTTCTCAGCAAGCAGTTTGCTAACACTCTTTTCGTGGAATCTGCAGTGAGATTTGGTAGTCCATAGGGGCCTGTGTTGAAAAAGGATATATCCTCAGAGAATAACTAGAGAGAAGCTTAAAGAGAGATTGCTTTCTGGTGTGTGACTTCATCAAACAGAGTTCCACCCTTCCTTTCTAGGAACAGTTTGCTAACTCTGTTATCTTGTGTTCTGCCAAGTGATATTTGGGAGCTCATTGAGGGCTATGGTGAAAAAGGAAATGTCATCATCAAAACTGGAAAGAAGCCTTCTGAGAAACTGCATTTCGATGTGTGAATGCAACTCACAGAGTTACACGTTTCTCATCAGTGTTCAGTTTGTTAACACAGTTTTTAGGAAATCTGCATTGGGAAAATTCTGATCGCAATGAAGCTTACGGTGACAAAGGAAATATCCTCAGATGAAAACTAAAAAGAAGCTTTGTTAGAAACTTCTTGCTGACGTGTGAATTCATCTCACAAGTTACACTTATGTTTCATGCAGCAGTCCATTACCTCTGTTTTTGAGGAACCTGAGAAGGACTTCTTTGGATCTCATTGAGCCTACACTGAAAAAGGGAATATCATCAGTTCAAAACGTGAAAGAAGCTTTCTGGGAAACTTCTTTGTGATCTGAGAATTCCTCTCACAGAGTTACAGCTTAGTTCTCAGGAAGCAGTTTGCTAACACTCTTTTCGTGGAATCTGCAAAGTGAGATTTGGGAGACAATAGGGGCCCATGGTGAAAAATGATATATCCTCAGAAAATAAATAGAGAGAAGCGTACTGAGAGATTGCTTCCTGGTGTGTGACTTCATCACACAGAGTTGCACTCTTCCCCTCTTGGAACTGTTTGCTAACTCTGTTATCTTGTGTTTTGCAAAGTGATATTTCACACCTCATTGAGGGCTATGGTGAGAAAGGAAATATCCTCAGATAAAAATTGGAAAGAAGCCTTCTGAGAAACTGTTTTTCGATGTGTGAATGCAACTCACAGAGGTACACGTTTCTCTTCAGTGTTCAGTTTGCTAACACAGTTTTCTGGAAATCTGCAATGGGATACTTCTGGACGCAATGAAGCTTACAGTGAGAAAGGAAATATTCTCAGATGAAAACTAGCAAGAAACTTTGTTAGAAACTTCTTGGTTATGTGTGAATTCATCTCACAGAATTACATTTATGTTTCATGCAACAGTCCATTATCACTGTTTTTGAGGAACCTGAGAAGGACTTCTTTGGATCGCATTGAGGCCTACGTTGATAAAGGAAATTTCATCAGTTCAAAACGTGAAAGAAGCTTTCTGGGAAACTTCTTTGTGATCTGAGAATTCCTCTCACAGAGTTACAGCTTAGTTCTCAGGAAGCAGTTTGCTAACACTCTTTTCGTGGAATCTGCAAAGTGAGGTTTGGGAGCCCATAGGGGCCTTTGGTGAAAAATGATATATCCTCAGATAATAACTATAGAGAAACTTACTGAGAGATTGCTTTCTGATATGTGACTTCATCACACAGAGTTCCACCATTAGCTTCTTGGAACAGTTTTGTAACTCTGTTATATCGTGTCCTGCAAAGTGACATTTGGGAGCTCATTGAGGGCTATGGTGAAAAAGGAAATATTCTCAGATCAAAACTGGAAAGAAGACTTCTGAGAAACTGCATTTTGATGGGTTAATGCAACTCGGAGAGTTACACGTTTCTCTACAGTGTTCAGTTTGCTAACACAGTTTTCTGGAAATCTGCAATGGGATACTTCTGGACGCAATGAAGTTTACGGTGACAAAGGAAATATTCTCAGATGAAAACGAGAAAGAATCTTTGTCAGAAACTTCTTGGTGATGTGTGAATTCATCTCGCAGTGGTGCACTTATGGTCCATGCAGCAGTCCGTTATCTCTGTTTTTGAGGAACCTGAGAAGGACACCTTTGGATCGCATTGAGGCCTCTACAGAGAAAGGAAATATCATCAGTTCAAAACGTGAAAGAAGGTTTCTAGGAAACTTTGTGATCTGTGAATTCCTCTCACAGAGATACAGCTTAGTTCTCAGCAAGCAGTTTGCTAACACTCTTTTCGTGGAATCTGCAGTGAGATTTGGTAGTCCATAGGGGCCTGTGTTGAAAAAGGATATATCCTCAGAGAATAACTAGAGAGAAGCTTAAAGAGAGATTGCTTTCTGGTGTGTGACTTCATCAAACAGAGTTCCACCCTTCCTTTCTAGGAACAGTTTGCTAACTCTGTTATCTTGTGTTCTGCCAAGTGATATTTGGGAGCTCATTGAGGGCTATGGTGAAAAAGGAAATGTCATCATCAAAACTGGAAAGAAGCCTTCTGAGAAACTGCATTTCGATGTGTGAATGCAACTCACAGAGTTACACGTTTCTCATCAGTGTTCAGTTTGTTAACACAGTTTTTAGGAAATCTGCATTGGGAAAATTCTGATCGCAATGAAGCTTACGGTGACAAAGGAAATATCCTCAGATGAAAACTAAAAAGAAGCTTTGTTAGAAACTTCTTGCTGACGTGTGAATTCATCTCACAAGTTACACTTATGTTTCATGCAGCAGTCCATTACCTCTGTTTTTGAGGAACCTGAGAAGGACTTCTTTGGATCTCATTGAGCCTACACTGAAAAAGGGAATATCATCAGTTCAAAACGTGAAAGAAGCTTTCTGGGAAACTTCTTTGTGATCTGAGAATTCCTCTCACAGAGTTACAGCTTAGTTCTCAGGAAGCAGTTTGCTAACACTCTTTTCGTGGAATCTGCAAAGTGAGATTTGGGAGACAATAGGGGCCCATGGGGAAAAAGGATATATCCTCAGATAATAAATAGAGAGAAGCTTAATGAGAGATTGCTTCCTGATGTATGACTTCATCACACAGAGTTGCACTCTTCCCTTCTTGGAACAGTTTGCTAACTCTGTTATCTTGTGTTCTGCAAAGTGATATTTGGGAGCTCATGGAGGGCTAAGGGGAAAAGGAAATGTCCTCAGATCAAAACTGGAACGAAGCTCTCTGTGAAACTGCATTTCCATGTGTGAATGCAACTCACAGAGGTACACGTTTCTCTTCATAGTCCACTTTGCTAACAAAGTTTTCTAGAAATCTGCATTGGGATACTTCTGAATGCAATGAAGCTTGTGGTGACAAAGGAAATATCCTCAGATGAAAACAGGAACGAAGGTTTCCTCAAAACTTCTTGGTGATGTGTGAATTCATCTCACAGAGTTACTCTAATGTTTCATGCTGCAGTCCATTATCACTGTATTTGAGGCACCGGAGAGGACTTCTTTGGATCGCCTTGTTGCCTACGCTGATAAAGGAAATCTCATCAGTTCAAAACGTGAAAGAAGCTTTCTGAGAAAGTTCTTTGTAATCTGTGAATTCCATTCACAGAGTTACAGCTGAGTTCTCAGGAAGCAGTTTGCTAACACTCTTGTCGTGGAATCTGCAATGTGAGATTTGGGAGCCCAAAGGTGCCCCTGGTAAAAAAGGAAATATCCTCAGATAATAACTGGATAGAAGCTTACTGAGAGATTGCTTTCTGGTGTGTGATTTCATCACACAGAATTCCACCCTTCCCTTCTTGGAACACTTTGCTAACTCTGTTATTTTGTGTTCTGCAAAGTGATATGTAGGAGCGCTTTGAAGGGTATGGTGAAAAAGGAATTATCCTCGGATCAAAACTGGAAAGAAGCCTTCTGTGAAACTGCATTTCGATTTGTGAATGCAACTCACAGAGATACACCTTTCCCTTCAGTGTTCAGTTTGCTAACACAGTTTTCTGGAAATCTGCAATGGGATACTTGTGAACGCAATGAAGCTTATGGTGAGAAAGGAAATATCCTCAGATGAAAACTAGATAGAAGCTTTGTTAGAAACTTCTGGGTGATGTGTGAATTCATCTCAAATGTTACACTTATGTTTCATGCAGCAGTCCATTATCACTGTTTTGGAGGAACCTGAGAACGACTTCTTTGGATCACATTGAGGCCTACGCTGATAAAGGGAATATCATCAGTTCAAAACGCAAAAGAAGCTTTCTGAGAAACTTTTCTGTGATCTGCGAATTCCATTCACAGAGTTACAGCTCAGTTCTCAGGAAGCAGTTTGCTATCACTCTTTCCGTGGAATCTACAAGGTGAGATTTGGGAGCCATAGGGGATCATGGTGAAAAAGGAAATATCCTCAGATAATAACTAGAGGGAAGGTTTCTGAGATACTGCTTTCTGATGTGTGACTTCATCACAAGCGTTCCACCCATCCCTTCTTGGAACAGTTGGCTAACTCTGTTATGTTGTGTTCCTCAAAGTGATATTTAGGAGCTCATTGCAGGCTATGGTGAAAAAGGAAATATCCTCAGATCAAAACTGGAAAGAAGCCTTCTTAGAAACTGCATTTCGATGTGTGAATGCAACTCAGAGTGTTACACGTTTCTCTTCAGTGTTCAGTTTTCTAACACAGTTTTCTGGAAATCTGCATTGGGATGCCTGTGAACACAATGAAGCTTGCGGTGACAAAGGAAAAATCCCCAGATGAAAACTAGAAAGAAACTTTCTTAGAAACTTCTTGGTGATGTGTGAATCCATCTCACAGAGTTACACTTATGTTTCATGCAGCAGTCCATTATCACTGTTTTTGAGGAAACTGAGAAGGACTTCTTTGGATAGCAATGAGGCCTACCCTGATGAATGAAATATCATCATTTCAAACCATGAAAGAAGTTTTCTGAGAAACTTCTTTGTGATCTGTGAATTCCTATCACAGTGTTACAGCTTAGTTCTCAGGAAGCAGTTTGCTAACACTCTTTTCGTGGAATCTGTAAAGTGAGATTTGGGAGACAATAGGGGCCCATGGTGAAAAGGATATATCCTCAGATAATAAATAGAGAGAAGCATACTGAGAGATTGCTTCCTGATGTGTGACTTCAACACACAAATTTGCACTCTTCCCTTCTTGGAACAGTTTGCTAACACTGTTATCTTGTGTTCTGCAAAGTGATATTTCGGAGCTCATTGAGGGCTATGGTGAAAAAGGAAATATCCTCAGATAAAAACTGGAAAGAATCCTTCTGAGAAACTGCATTTCGATGTGTGAATGCAACTCACAGAGGTACATGTTTCTCTTCAGTGTTCAGTTTGCTAACACAGTTTTCGGGAAATCTGCATTGGGATACTACTGAACGCAATGAAGCTTGCGGTGACAAAGGATGTATACTCAGATGAAAACTGGAAGTAAGCTTTCTTAGAAACTTCTTGGTGATGTGTGAATTCATCACACAGAGTTACACTTATTTTTCATGCAGCAGTCCATTATCACTGTTATTGAGGTACCTGAGAGGACTTCTTTGGATTGCATTGAGGCCTACGCTGAAGAAGGAAATATCATCAGTTCAAAAAGTGAAAGAAGCTTTCTGATAAACTTCTTTGTGATCTGTAAATTCCTCTCACAGAGGTACAGCTGAGTTCTTTGGAAGCAGTTTGCTAACACTTTTTCGTGGAATCTGCAAAGTAAGATTTGGGAGCCCTTAGGGGTCCTGGGAGAAAAAGGAAATATCCTCAGATAATAACTAAAGAGTAGCTTACTGAGAGATTGGTGTCTGATGTGTGACTTCATCACACAGAGTTCCACCCTTCCCTTCTTGGAACAGTTTGCTAACTCTGTTATCTTGTGTTCTGCAAAGTGACATTTGATTAGCTCATTGAGGGCTAAGGTGAAAAAGGAAATATCCTCAGGTCAAAACTGGAAAGAAACCTTCTGTGAAACTGCATTTCGATGTGTGAATGCAACTCACAGAGTTACACGTTTCTCTTCAGTGTTCAGTCTGCTAACAGAGTTTTCTGGAAATCTGCAATGGGATACTTCTGAATGCAATGAAGCTTGCGGTGACAAAGGAAATATCCTCAGATGAAAACTAGAAAGAAGCTTTGTTAGAAACTTCTTGGTGTTGTGTGAATTCATCTCACAGAGTTACACTTATAATTCATGCAGTAGTCCATTATCACTGTTTTTCAGAAAGCTCAGAAGGACTTCTTTGGATCGCATTGAGGCCTACTCTGATAAAGGAAATATCATCAGTTCAAAACGCGAAAGAAGCTTTCTGAGAAACTTTTTTGTGATCTGTGAATCCATTCACAGAGTTACAGCTTAGTTCTCAGGAAGCAGTTTGCTAACACTCTTTTCGTGCAATCTGAAAAGTGAGATTTGGGAGCCCATATTGGCCAATGGTGAAAAAGGAAACATCCTCAGATAAAAACCTGAGAAAAGCTTACTGAGAGATTGCTTTCTGGTGTGTGACTTCATCACCCAGAGTTCCACCCTTCCCTTCTTGGAACAGTTTGCTAACTCTGTTATCTTGTGTTCTGCAAAGTGATACTCAGAAGCACATTGTAGGCTATCGTGAAAAAGGAAATAACCTCAAATGAAAACTGGAAAGAAGCCTTCTGAGAAACTGCATTTCGATGTGTGAATGCAACTCACAGAGTTAAATGTTTGTCTTCAGTGTTCAGTTTGCTAACACAGTTTTCTGGAAATCTGCAGTGGGAGACTTGTGAATGCAATGAACCTTGCGGTGAGAAAGGAAATATCCTCAGATGAAAAGGAGAAAGAAGCTTTGTTAGAAACTTCTTGGTGATGTATAAATTCATCTCACAGAGTTACACCTTTGTTTCATGCAGCAGTCCATTATCACTGTTTTTGAGGAACCTGTGAAGGACTTCTGTGGATCACACTGAGGCCTACACTGACAAAGGAAATATCATCAGTTCATGACGTAAAAGATGCTTTCTAAGAAACTTCTTTGTGATCTGTGAATTCCTCCCAGAGAGTTACTGCTGAGTTCTCAGGAAGCATTTTGCTAACACTCTTTCCGTGGAATACGCAACGTGAGATTTGGGAGCCCAAAGGGAACCCTGATGAAAAAGGAAATATCTTCAGATAGTAACTGGATAGAAGCTTACTGAGAGATTGCTTTCTGGTGTGTGACTTCATCACACAGAGTTTCACCCTTCCCTTCTTGGAACAGTTTGATAACCCTGTTATTTTGTGTTCTGCAAAGTGATATGTAGGAGCGCACTGAAGGCTATGGTGAAAAAGGAAATATCCTCAGATCAAAACTGGAAAGCAGCGTTCTGAGAAACTGCATTTCGATGTGTGAATTCAACACCTGGAGATACACGTTTCTCTTCAGTGTTCAGTGTGCTAACATAGTTTTCTGGAAATCTGCAATGGGATACTTGTGAGCGCAATGAAGCTTACGGTGACAAAGAAATATCCTCAGATGAAATCTATACAGAAGCTTGTTAGAAAATTCTTGGAGATGTGTGAATTCATCTCAGAAGTCCCACTTATGTTTTATGCAGCAGTCCATTATCACTTTTTTTGAGGAACCTGAGAGGACTTCTTTGGATCGCATTGAGGCCTAAGCTGATAAAGGAATTATCATCGGTTGAAAACGTGAAAGAAGCTTTCTGAGGAACTTTTGGGACCTGTGAATTCCATTCACAGAGTTACAGCTTAGTTCTCAGGAAGCAGTTTGCTAACACTCTTTTCGTGGAATCTGCAAACTGAGATTTGGGAGACCTTCGGGGCCCATGGTGTAAAAGGAAATATTCTCATATAATAACTAAAGAGAAGCTTCTTGAGAGATTGCTTTCTGATGTGTGACTTCATCACACAGAGTTCCACCCTTCCCTTCTTGGAACAGTTTGCGAACTCTGTTATCTTGTGTTCTGCAAAGTGATACTTAGGAGCGCATTGAAGGCTATGGTGAAAAAGGAAATATCCTCAGATCAAAACTGGAAAGAAGCCTTCTCAGAAACTGGATTTCGATGTGTGAATTCAACTCCCAGAGTTACACTTTTCTCTTCAGTGTTCAGTTTGCTAACACAGTTTTCTGGAAATCTGCAATGGGATACTTCTGAACGCAATGAAGCTTGCGGTGAAAAAGGAAATGTCCTCAGATGAAATCTGTGAAGAAACTATCATAGAAACTTCTTGGTGATGTGTGCATTCATCTCACAGAGTTACACTTATGTTTCGTGCAGCAGTCCATTATCACTGTTTTTGAGGAACCTGAGAAGGACTTCTTTGGATCGCTTCAAGGCCTATTTCGACAAGGAAATATCATCGGTTGCAAACGTGGAAGAAGCTTTCTGAGAAACTTCTTTGTGATCTGTGAATTCCTCACACAGAGTTACAGCTGAGTTCTCAGGAAGCAGTTTGCTAACACTCTTTTCATGGAATCTGCCAAGTGAGATTTCGGAGCCCTTAGGGGCCCATGGTGAAAAAGGAAATATCTTCAGATAATAACTGGAGAGAAGTTTACTGAGACATTGCTTTCCGAAGTGTGACTTCATTACACATAGTTCCACCCTTCCCTTCTTGGATCTGTTTGCTAACTCTGTTATCTTGTGTTCTGCAAAGTGATATTTGGGAGCGCATTGACGGCTATGGTGAAAAAGGAAATATCCTCAGATCAAAACTGGAAAGAAGCCTTCTGAGAAAATGCATTTTGATGTGTGAATTCAACTCACAGAGTTACACGTTCCTCTTCAGTGTTCAGTTTGCTAGCACAGTTTTCTGGAAATCTGCAAGGGGATACTTGTGAACTCAATGAAGCTTGTGTTGACAAAGGAAATATCCTCAGATGAAAACTAGAAAGAATCTTTGTTAGAAACTTCTTGTTGGTGTGTCATTTCATCTCACAGAGTTACACTTATGTTTCATGCAGCAGTCCAGTATCACTGTTTTTGAGGAACCTGAGAGGACTTCTTTGGATCGCATTGAGGCCTACTCTAATAAAGGAAATATCATCAGTTCAAAACGTGAAAAATCTTTCTGAGAAACTTTTTTGTGATCTGTGAATTCCATTCACAGAGTTACAGCTTAGTTCTCAGGAAGCAGTTTGCTAACACTCTTTTCGTGGAATCTGCAAGAGTGAGATTTGGGAGCCCAGAGGGGCACATGGTGAAAAAGGAAATATCCTCAGATATTAACTAGAGAGAAGCTTACTGAGAGATTGCTTTCTTTTGGGTGACTTCATCACACAGAATTCCACCCTTCCCTTCTTGGAACCGTTTGTTAACTCTGTTATCTTGTTTTCTGCAAAGAGATATTTCGGAGCTCATTGAGGGCTATGGTGAAAAAGGAAATATCCTCAGATCAAAACTGGAAAGAAGCCTTCCAAGAAACTGCATTTCAATGGGTAAATGCAACTCACAGAGTTACACGATTCTCTTCAGTTTTCAGTTTGCTAACACAGTTTTCTGGAAATCTGCAATGGGATACTTCTGAACGCAATTAAGCTTACGGTGATGAAGGAAATGTCCTCAGATGAAAACTAGAAAGCAGCTTTGTTAGAAACTTCTTTGTGATGTGTGAATTCATCTCACAGAGTTACACTTATGTTTCCTGCAGTAGTCAATTATCACTGTTTTTGAGGAACCTGAGAAGGACTTCTTTGGATTGCATGGAGGCCTACGCTGAGAAAGGAAATATCATCAGTTCAAAACATGAAAGAAGCTTTCTGTGAAACTTCTTTGTGATCCGTGAATTCCTCTCACAGAGTTACAGCTTAGTTCTCAGGAAGCAGTGTGCTAACACTCTTTTCGTGGAATCTGCGAAGTGAGATTTGGGAGCCCATAGGGGCCCATGGTGAAAAAGGATATATCCTCAGATAATAACTAGAGAGAAGCTTACTGAGAGATTGCTTCCTGATTTATGACTTCATCACACAGAGTTCCACCATTCCATTCTTGGAACAGTTTGGTAACTCTGTTATGTTCTGTTCTGCAAAGTGATATTTGGGAGCTCATTGTGGGTTATGGTGAAAAACGAAATATCCTAAGATCAAAATTGGAAAGAATCCTTCTGAGAAACTGCATTTCGATGTGTGAATGCAACTCACAGAGTTACACGTTCATCTTCAGTGTTCAGTTTCCTAACGCAGTTTTCTGGAAATCTGCAATGGGATACTTCTGAACGCAATGAAGCTTACGGTGACAAAGGAGATAATCTCAGATGAAAACTAGAAAGAAGCTTTGTTAGAAACTCTTGGAGATGTATGAATTCATCTCACAGAGTTACACTTATGTTTCATGCAGCAGTCCATTATCACTGTTTTTGAGGAGTATGAGAAGGACTTCTTTGGATCGCATTGAGGCCTACGCTGATAAAGGAAATATCATCGGTTCAAAACGTGAAAGAAGCTTTCTGGGAAACTTCTTTGTGATCTGTGAATTCCATTAACAGAGTTACAGTTGAGTTCTCAGGAGGCAGTTTGCTAACACTCTTTTCGTGGAATCTGCAAACTGAGACTTTGGAGCCCATAGTGGCCCATGGTGAAAAGGGAAATATCCTCAGATAATAACTAGAAAGAAGCTTACTGAGAGATTGCTTTGTGATGTGTGACTTCATCACACAGAGTTCCACCCTTCCCTTCTTGATACAGTCTGTTAACTCTGTTATCTTGTGTTCTGCAATGTGATATTTAGGAGCGCATTGAAGGCTATGGTGAAAAAGGAAATATCCTCAGATCAAAACTGGAAAAAAGCCTTCTGAGAAACTGCATTTCGATGTGTGAATGCAAATCACAGAGTTACATGTTTTCTTCGGTGTTCAGTGTGCTAACACAGTTTTCTGGAAGTCTGCAGTGGGATTCTTGTGAACGCAATGAAGCTTGCGGGGACAAAGGAAATACCCTCAGATGAAAACTAGAAAGAAGCTTTCGTAGAAACTTCTTGGTGATGTGTGAATTCATCTCACAGAGTTACACTCATGTTTCATCCAGCATTCCATTATGACTGTTTTTGAGGAACCTGAGAAGGAATTCTTTGGATCTCATTGATGCCTACGCTGATAAAGGGCATATCGTCGGTTCCAAACGTGTAAGAAGCTTTCTGAGAAACTTCTTTGTGTTCTGTGAATTCCTCTCACAGAGTTACAGCTGGGTTCTCAGGAAGCAGTTTGCTAACACTCTTTTCGTGGAATCTGCAAAGTGAGATTTGGGAGCCCATAGGCGCCCAAGGTGAAAAAGGAAATATCCTCCGATAATAACTAGAGAGAAGCTTACTGAGAGATTGCTTTCTGATGTGTGACATCATCACACAGAGTTCTACACTTCCCATCTTGGAACAGTTTGCTAACTCTGTTATCTTGTGTTCTGCAAAGTGATATTTGAGAGCTCATTGAGGGCTATAGTGAAAAAGGAAATGTCCTCGGAACAAAACAGGAAAGAAGACTTCTGAGAAACAGCATTTCGATGTGTGAATGCAACTCACAGTGTTCCACGATTCTCTTCAGTGTTCAGTTTGTTAACCCTGTTTTCTGGAGATCTGCAATGGGATTCTTGTGAACGCAAAGAAGCTTGTGGTGACAAAGGAAATATCCTCAGATGAAAAATAGAAAGAAGCTTTGTTTGAAACTTCTTGGTGATGTGTGAATTCATCTCTCAGAGTTACACTTATGTTTCTTGGAGCAGTCCATTATCACTGTTTTTGGGGACCCTGAAATGGACTTCTTTGGATTGCATTGAGGCCTACGCTGATTCAGGAAATAACATCATTTCAAAACGTGATAGAAGCTTTCTGAGAAACGTCTTTGTGACCTGTGAATTGCACTCACAGAGCTACAGCTGGTTTCTCCGGAAGCAGTGTGCTAACACTCTTTTCGTGGAATCTGCAAAGTGAGATTTGGGAGCCAATAGGGGCCCATTGTGAAAAAGGAAATATCCTCAGATAATAACTAGAGAGAAGCTTACTGAGACATTGCTTTCGGATGTGTGACTTCATCACACAGAGTTCCACCCTTCCCTTCTTGGAAGCGTTTGCTAACTCTTTTATCTTGTGTTCTACAAAGTGATATTTGGGAGCTCATTGAGGGCTATGGTGAAAAAGGAAATATCCACAGATCAAAACTGGAAAGAAGCTTTCTGAGAAACTGCATTTCGATGTCTAAATGGAACTCACAGAGTTACACGTCTCTTTTCAGTGTTCAGTTTGCTAATAAAGTTTTCTGGAAATCTGCAATGGGATACTTCTGAATGCAATGAAGCTTGTGGTGACAAAGTAAATATCCTCAGATGAAAACTAGAAAGAAGCTTTGTTAGAAACTTCTTGGTGATGTGCGAATTCATCTCACAGAGTTACACTTATGTTTCATGCAGCAGTCCATTATCACTGTTTTTGAGGAACCCGAGAAGGACTTCTTTGGATCGCATTGAGGCCTACGCTGATAAAGGAAATATCAGTTGAAATCGTGAAAGAAGCTTTCTGAAAAACTTCTTCGTGATCGATGAATTCCTCTCACAGATTACAGCTGAGTTCTCAGGTAGCAGTTTGCTAACACTATTTTCGTGGAATCTGCAAAGTGAGATTTGGGAGCCCATAGGGGCCCATGGTGAAAAAGGAAATATAATCAGATAACACCTAGAGAGAAGCTTACTGAGATTTTGCTTTCTGATATGTGATTTCATCACACAGAGTTCCACCCATCCCTTCTTGGAACAGTTTGCAAACTCTTTTATCTTTGTTTTGTAAAGTGATATTTAGGAGTGTATTGAAGTCTACGGTGAAAAAGGAGATATCCTCAGATCAACACTGGAAAGAAGCCTTCTGAAAAACTGCATTTCGATGTGTGAATGCAACTCACAGAGTTACACGTTTCTCTTCAGTGTTCAGTTTGCTAACACAGTTTTCTGGAAATCTGCAATGGGATACCTCTGAACGCAGTGAAGCTTGCGGTGACAAAAGAAATATCCTCAGATGAAAACTAGAAAGAAGCTTTCTTAGAAACTTCTTGGTGATGTGTGCATTCATCTCACAGAGATACACTCATGTTTCATGCAGCAGTCCATTATCACTGTTTTTGAGGAACCTGAGAAGGACTTTGTTGAATCGCATTGAGGCCTAAGCTGATAAAGGAAATACCATCAGTTCACAACGTGAAAGAAGCTTTCTGAGAAACTTCTTTGTGATCTGTGAATTCCTCTCACAGAGTTACAGCTGAGTTCTCAGTTAGCAGTTAACTAAGACTCTTTTCGTGGAATCTGCAAAGTGACATTTGGGAGTCCACAGGGGCCCATGGTGAAAAAGGAAATATCCTCAGATAATAACTACAGAGAAGCTTACTGAGAGATTGCTTTGTGATGTGTGACTTCATCACACAGAGTTCCACCCTTCCCTTATTGGAACAGATTGCTAACTCTGTTATCTTGTGTTCTGCAAAGTGATATTTGGGAGCTCATTGGGGGCTAAGGTGAAAAAGGAATTATCCTCAGATCAAAACTGGAAAGAAGCCGTCTGAGAAACTTCATTTCGATGTGTGAATGCAACCCACAGAGTTCCACGTTTCTCTTCAGTGTTCAGTTTGCTAACATGGTTTTTTGGAATTCTGCTTTGGGATACCTGTGAACGCAATGAAGCTTGCGGTGACAAAGGAAATATCCCCAGATGAAAACTAGAAAGGAGCTTTGTTAGAAACTTCTTGGTGCTGTGTGAATTCATCTCACAGAGTTACACTTATGTTTCATGCAGCAGTCCATTATCACTGTTTTTGAGGAACCTGAGAAGCACTTCTTTGAATACCAATGAGGCCTACGCTGATAACGGAAATATCATAATTTCAAACCGTGAAAGAAGCTTTTTGAGAAACTTCTTTGTGATGTGTGAATTCCATTCATAGAGTTACAGCTTAGTTCTCAGCAAGCAGTTTGCTAACACTCTTTTCGTGGAATCTGCAAAGTGAGATTTGGGAGCCCATAGGGTTCCAAGGTTATAAAGGAAATATGCTCATATAATAACTAGAGAGAAGCTTACTGAGAGATTGCTTTCTGATATGTGACTTCATCACACAGAGTTCCACCCTTCCCTTCTTGGAACAGTTTGCTAACTCAGTTATCTTGTGTTCTGAAAAGTGATATTTAGGAGCGCATTGAAGCCTATGGTGACAAAGGAAGTATCCTCCGATCAAAAATGGAAAGAAGCCTTCTGAGAAACTGCATTTCGATGTGTGAATTCAATGACCAGAGTTACACGTTTCTCTTCAGTGTTCAGTTTGCTAAAAGTTTTCTGGAAATCTGCAATGGGATACTTCTGAACAGCAATGAAGCTTGCGGTGACAAGGGAACTATCCACAGATGAAAACTAGAAAGAACCTTTCGTAGAAACTTCTTGGTGATGTGTGAATTCATCTCACAGAGTTACACTGATGTTTCATGCAGCAGTCCATTCCCACTGTTTTTGAGGAACCTGAGAGGACTTCTTTGGATCGCATTGAGGCCTACGCTGATAAAGGAAATATCATCAGTTCAAAACGTGAAAGAAGCTTTCTGAGAAACTTCTTTGTGATCTGTGAATTCCTCTCACAGAGGTACAGCTGAGTTCTCAGGAAGCAGTTTGCTAACACTTTTTCGTGGAATCTGCAATGTGAGATTTGGGAGCAGATAGTGGCCCATCGTGAAAAAGAAATATGCTCAGATAATAATAAGAGAGAAGCTTATGAAGAGATTGCTTTCTGATGTGTGACTTCATCACACAGAGTTCCACCCTTCCCTTCTTGGAACAGTTTGCTAACTCTCTTATCTTGTGTTCTGCAAAGTGATATTTGATTAGCTCACTGAGGGCTATAGTGAAAAAGGAAATATCTTCATATCAGAACTGGATAGAAGCCTTCTGTAAAACTGCATTTTGATGTGTGAATGCAATTCACAGAGTAACACGTTTCTCTTCAGTGTTCACTTTACTAACACAGGTTTCTGGAAATCTGCAATGGGATAGTTGTGAACGCAATGAAGCCTTCGGTGACAAAGGAAATATCCTCAGATGAAAACTAGAAAGAAGCTTTGTTGTAAACTTCTTGTTTATGCATGAATTCATCTCACAGAGTTACACGTAAGTTTCAGGCAGCAGTCCATTATCACTGTTGTTCAGGACCCTGAGAGGACTTATTGGGATTGCATTGAGGCCTACACTGATAAAGGAAATATCATCAGTTCAAAACCAGAAAGAAGCTTTCTGAGAAAGTTCTTTGTGATCTGTGAATTTCTATCAGAGAGTTACAGCTGAGTTCTCAGGAAGCAGTTTGATAAGACTCTTGTCGTGGAATCTGCAAAGTGAGAGTTGGGAGCCCTTAGGGGCCCATGGTTAAATAGGAAATATCCTCAGATAATAACTGGAGAGAAACTTACTGAGAGATTGCTTTCTGATGTGTGACTTCATCATACAGAGTTCCACCCTTCCTTCATGGAACAGTTTGCTATCTCTGTTATCTTGTGTTCTGCAAAGTGACATTTGGGAGATCATTGAATTCTATGTTGAAAAAGAAAATATCCTCAGATCAAAACTGGAAACAAGCTTTCTGAGAAACTGCATTTTGATGTGTCAATGCAACTCACATAGTTACACGTTTCTCCTCAGTGTTCAGTTTCCTAAAACAGTTTTCTGGAAATCTGCATCGGGATACTTGTGAACGCAATGAAGCTTGCGGTGACAAAGGAAATATCCGCAGATGAAAACTAGAAAGAAGCTGTTAGAAACTTCTTGGTGATGTGAGAATTCATCTCAGAGAGTTACACTTATGTTTCACGCAGCAGTCAATTATCACTGTTTTTGAGGAACCTGAGAGGATTTCTTAGGATCGCAATGATTCCTACGCGGATAAAGGAAATATCATCAGTTCAAAAAGTGAAAGAAGCTTTCTGAGAAACTTCTTTGTGATATGTGAATTCCGCTCACAGAGTTACAGCTGAGTTCTCAGGAAGCAGTGTGCTAACACGCTTTTCGTGGAATCTGGAATGTAAGATTTGGGAGCCCATAGGGGCCCATGGTGAAAAAGGAAATATCCTCAGATAATAACTTGAGAGAAGCTTACTGAGAGATAGCTTTCTGAACTGTGACTTCATCACACAGAATTCCACCCTTCCCTTGTTGGTACAGTTTGCTAATCCTGTTGTCTTCTGTTCTGCAAAGTGATATTTAGGAGCGCATTGTAGGCTATGGTGAAAAAGGAAACATCCTCAGATGAAAACTCTAAAGAAGCCTTCTGAGAAACTGCATTTCGATGTGTGAATGCAAGTCACAGAGGTACACGTTTCTCTTCAGTGTTCAGTTTGCTAACACAGTTTTCTGGAAATCTGCATTGGGATACTTGTGAACGCAATGAAGCTTGCAGAGACAAAGGAAATAATCTCAGATGAAAACTAGAAAGAAGCTTTGTTAGAAACTTCTTGGTGATGTGTGAATTCATCTCACAGAGTTACACTCATGTTTCATGCATCAGTCCATTATCACTGTTTTTGAGGAAACTGAGAAGGACTTCTTTGGAACGCATTGAGGCCTACGCTGATAAAGGAAATATCATCAGATCAAAACGTGAAAGAAGCTTTCTGAGAAACTACTTTGTGATCTGTGAATTCCTCTCACAGAGTTCCAGCTGAGTTCTCAGGTAGCAGTTTACTAACACTCTTCTCGTGGAATCAGAAAAGTGAGATATGGGAGCCCATAGGGGCCCATGGTGAACAAGGAAATATCCTCAGATAATAACTAGAGAGAAATTTGCAGAGAGATTGCTTTCTGACGTATCACTTCATCACACAGAGTTCCACCTTTCCCTTCTTGGAACAGTTTGCAAACTCTGTTATCTTGTGTTCTGCAAAGTGATATTTGGGAGCTCATTGAGCGTTATGGTGAAAAAGGAAATATCCTCAGATCAAAACTGGAAAGAAGCCTTCTGTGAAACTGCATTTTGATGTGTGAATGCAAGTCACAGAGAAACACGTTTCTCTTCAGTGTTCACTTTCCTAACACACTTTTCTTGACATCTGAATTGGGATACAACTGAACGCAATGAAGCTTACGGTGACAAAGGAAATATCCTCAGATGAAAACTAGAAACAAGCTTTGTTAGAAATTTCTTGGTTATGATGTGAATTCATCTCACCGAGTTACACTTACGTTTCATGCAGCAGTCCATTATCACCGTTTTTGAGGAACCTGAGATGGACTTCTTTGGATCACATGGAGGCCTATGCTGATAAAGGAAATATTATCAGTTCAAAACGTGAAAGAAGCTTTCTAAGAAATTACTTTGTGGTCTGTGAATTCCTCTCACAGAGTTACAGCTTATTTCTCAGGAAGCAGTTTGCTAACACTCTTTTCGTGGAATCTGCAAAGTGAGATTTGGGAGCCCATAGGGGCCCATGGTGAAAAAGGATATATCCTCAGATAATAACTAGAAAGAAGCTTACTGAGAGATTGCTTTCTGATGTGTGACTTCATCACACAGATTTCCACCGTTGTCTTCTTGGAACAGTTTACTAACTCTGTTATCTTGTGTTCTGCAAAGTGATATTTGGGAGCTCATTGAGAGCTGTGGTGAAAAAGGAAATATCCTCAGATCAAAACTGGAAAGAAGCCTTCTGAGAAACTCCATTTTGATGTGTAAATGCAACTCACAGAGTTACACGTTTCTTTTCAGTGTTCAGTTTGCTAACACAGTTTTCTGGAAATTTGCAATGGGATACTTCTGAACGCAGTGAAGCTTATGGTGACAAAGGAAATATCCTCAAACGAAAACTAGAAAGAAGCTTTGTTAGAAACTTCTTGATGATGTGTGAATTCATCTCACATAGTTACACTTATGTTTCCTGCAGCAGTCCATTATCACTCTTTTTGAGGAAACTGAGAAGGAAATCTTTGGATCCCATTGAGACCTACGCTGATAATCGAAATATCACCTGTTCAAAACGTGAAAGAAGCTTTCTGAGAAACTTCTTTGTGATCTGTGAATTCCTCTTACAGAGTTGCAACTTAGCTCTCAGGAAGCAGTTTGTTAACACTCCTTTGGTGGAATCTGCAAAGTGAGGTTTGGGAGCCCCTAGGGGCCCACGGTTAAAAAGGATATATCCTCAGATAATAACTGGAGAGAAGCTTACTGAGAGATTGCTTTCTTATGTGTGACTTCATCACACAGAGTTCCACCCTTCCCTTCTTTGAACAGTTTGCTAACTCTGTTATCTTGTTTTCCGCAAAGTGATATTTGGGAGCTCATTGAGGGCTATGGTGAAAAAGGAAATATCCTCAGATCAAAACGGGAAAGAAGCCTTCTGAGAAACTGCATTTCGATGTGTGAATGCAACTCACAGAGAAACACGTTTCTCTTAAGCGTTCAGTTTCCTAACACACTTTTCTGGAAATCTGCAATGGGATACAACTGAACGCAATGAAGCTTACAGTGACAAAGGAAATATCCTCAGATGAAAACTAGAAACAAGTTTTGTTAGAAATTTCTCGGTGTAGTGTGAATTCATGTCACAGAGTTACACTTACGTTTCATGCAGCAGTCGATTATCACCGTTTTTGAGGAACCTGAGAAGGACTTCTTCGGATCGCATTTAGACCTATGCTGATAAAGGAAATATTATCAGTTCAAAACGTGAAAGAAGCTTTCTCAGAGTCTTCTTTGTGATCTCTAAATTCCTCTCACAGAGTTACAGCTGAGTTCTCAGGAAGCAGTTTGCTAACACTCTTTTCGTGGAATCTGCAAAGTGAGATTTGGGAGCCCTTAGGGGCCCATGGTGAAAAAGGATATATCCTCAGTTAATAACTAGAGAGAAGCTTACTGAGACATTGCTTTCTGATGTGTGACTTCATCACCCAGAGTTCCACCCTTGCCTTCTTGGAACTGTTTGCTAACTCTGTTATCTTGTGTTCTACACAGTGATATTTGGGAGCTCATTGAGGGCTATGGTGAAAAAGGAAATATCCTCAGACAAAAACTGGAATGAAGCCTTCTGAGAATCTGCATTTCGATGTGTGAGTACAACTCACAGAGTTACACGTTCCTCTTCAGTGTTCAGTTTGTTAACACAGTTTTCTGGAAATCTGCAATGGGATACTTCTGAACGCAATGAACCTTGCGGTGACAAAGGAAATATCCTCAGATGAAAACTAGAATGAAGCTTTGTTAGAAACATCTTGGTGATGTGTGAATTCATCTCACAGCGTTACACTTATGTTTCATGCAGCAGTCCATTATCACTGTTTTTGAGGAACCAGAGAAGGAATTCTTTGGATCCCATTGAGTCCTACGCTGATAATCGAAATATCATCTGTTCAAAACTTGAAAGAAGCTTTCTGAGAAACTTCTTTGTGATCTGTGAATTCCTCTCACAGAGTTGCAACTTAGCTCTCAGGATGCAGTTTGCTAACACTCCTTTCGTGGAATCTGCAAAGTGAGGTTTGGGAGCCCATAGGGGCCCACGGTTAAAAAGGATATATCCTCAGATAATAACTGGAGAGAAGCTTACTGAGAGATTGCTTCCTGATGTGTGACTTCATCACACAGAGTTCCACCCTTGTCTTCTTGGAACAGTTTGCTAACTCTGTTATCTTGTGTTCTGCAAAGTGATTTTTGGGATGTCATTGAGGGCTATGTTGAAAAAGGAAATATCCTGAGATGAAAACGGGAAAGAAGCCTTCTGAGAAACTGCATTTCGCTGTGTGAATGCAACCCACAGAGTTCCACGTTTCTCTTCAGTGTTCAGTTTGCTAACACAGTTTTCCGGAAATCTGCATTGGGATACTTCTGAACGCAATGCAGCTTGCGGTGACAAAGGAAATTTCCTGAAATGTAAACTAGAAAGAAGCTTTGTTAGAAACTTCTTGGTGATGTATGAATTCATCGCACAGAGTTACATTTATGTTTCATGCGGCAGTCCATTATCACTGTTTTTGAGGAACCTGAGAAGGAATTCTTTGGATCCCTTTGAGACCTACACTGGTAATCGAAATATCATCTGTTCAAAACGTGAAAGATGCTTTCTGAGAAACTTCTTTGGATCTGTGACTTCCTCACACAGAGATACAGCTTAGTTCTCACGAAGCAGTTTGGTAACACTCCTTTCATGGAATATGCCAAGTGAGATTTTGTAGCCCGTAGGGGCCCATGCTGAAAATGGATATATCCTCATATAATAAGTAGAGAGTAGGTTACTGAGAGATTTTATTCTGATTTGCTAGTTAATCACACAGAGTTCCACCCTTGCCTTCTTGGAAAGTCTGCTAACTCTGTTATCTTGTGTTCTACAAAGTAATATTTGGGAGCTCATTGAGGGCTATGGTGAAAAAGGAAATATCCTCAGACGGAAACCAGAATGAAGCCTTCTGAGAATCTGCATTTCGATGTGTGAATACAACTCACAGAGTTACACGTTTCTCTTCAGTGTTCCCTTTGCTAACTCAGTTTTCTGGTAATCTGCAATGGGACAATTCTTAACGCAATGAAGCTTGCGGTGACAAAGGAAATATCTTCAGATGACAACTAGAAAGAAGCTTTGTTAGAAGCATCTTGGTGATGTGTGAATTCATCTCACGGAGTTACACTAATGTGTCCTGCAGCAGTCCATTATCACTGTTTTTGAGGAAACTGAGAAGGACTTGTTTGCACCGCATGGAGTCCTATGCTGAGAAAGGAAATATCATCAGTTCAAAACGTGAAAAAAGCTTTCTGAGAAACTTCTTTGTGATCTGTGAATTCCTCTCACAGAGTTACAGCTTAGTTCTCAGGAAGCAGTTTGCTAACACTCTTTTCGTGGAATCTGCAAAGTGAGATTTGCGAGCCCATAGGGGCCCATACTGGAAAATTATATATCCTCAGATAATAACTAGAGAGAACCTTACTGAGAGATTGCTTTCTGATGTTTGACTTCATCAGACAGAGTTAAACCCTTGTCTTCTTGGAACAGTTTGCTAACTCTGTTATCTTGAGTTCTGCAAAGTGATATTTGGGAGCTCATTGCGGGCTATGTTGAAAAAGGAAATATCCTGAGATGAAAACGGGAAAGAAGCCTTCTGAGAAACTGCATTCCGCTGTGTGAATGCAACTCACAGAGTTCCACGTTTCTCTTCAGTGTTCAGTTTGCTAACACAGTTTTCCGGATATCTGCAATGGGATAATTCTGAACGCAATGACGCTTGCAGTGACAAAGCAAATATCCTGAGATGTAAACAAGAAAGAGGCTTTGTTAGAAACTTCTTGGTGATGTGTGAATTCATCTCACAGAGTTGCACTTATGTGTCCTGCACCAGTCCATTATCACTGTTTTTAAGGAACCTGAGAAGGAATTCTTTGGATCCCCTGAGACCTACGCTGATAAAGGAAATATCATCAGTTCAAAACCTGAAAGAAGCTTTCTGAGAAACTTCTTTGTGATCTGTGAATTCTTCCCACAGAGTTACAGCTGAGTTCTCAGGAAGAAGTTTGTTAACACTCTTTTCGTGGAATCTTCATAGTGAGAATTGGGAGCCCACCGGGGCCCATGGTGAAAAAGGAAATATCCTCAGATAATAACTGCAGAGAAGCTTACTTAGAGCTTGCTTTCTGAAGTGCGACTTCATCACACAGAGTTCCACCCTTCCCTTCTTAGAAGAGCTTGCTAACTCTGTTATCTTGTGTTCGGCAAACTGGTATTAGGGAGCTCATTGAGCGCTATGGTGAAAAAGGAAATATCCTCAGTTGAAAAATAAAAAGAAGCCTTCTGTGAAAATGCATTTCGATGTGTGAATGCAACTCAAAGAGTTCCACGTTTCTCTTCAGCGTTCAGTTTGCTAAAACAGTTTTCTCGAAATCTGCTTTGGGATACCTGTGAACGCAATGAAGCTTGCGGTGACAAACGAAATATCCTCAGATGAAAACTAGAAAGAAGCTTTGTTAGAAACTTCTTCGTGGTGTGTCAATTCATCTCACAGAGTTACACTTATGTTTCATGCAGCAGTCCATTATCACTGTTTTTGAGGAAGCTGAGAAGGACTTCTTTGGATCGCATTGAGGCCTACTCTGATACAGGAAATATCATCGGTTCCAAAAGAGAAAGAAGCTTTCTGAGAAACTTCTTTGTGATCGGTGAATTCCTCTCACAGAGTTACAGCTGAGTTCTCAGGAAGCAGTTTCCTAACACTCTTTTCGTGGAATCTGCAAAGTGAGATTTGGGAGCCCATAAGGGCCCACGGTGAAAATGGAAATATCATCAGAAAATAACCGGTGAGAAGCCTACTGAGAATTTGCTTTCTGAAGTGTGACTTCATCACAGATACTCCCACCCTTCCCTTCTTGGAACACTTTGCTAACTCTGTTATCTTGTGTTCTGCAATGTGATACTGAGGAGCGCATTTAAGGCTATGGTGAAAAAGGAAATATCCTCAGATCAAAACCGGAAAGAAGCCTTCTGAGAAACTGCATTTCGATGTGTGAATGCAACTCACAGAGTTACTCGTTTCTCTTCAGTGTTCTGTTTGCTAATACAGTTTTCTTCAAATCTGCAATGGGATACTTCTGAATGCAATGAAGATTGCCATGACAAAGGAAATATCCTCAGATGCAAACTAGAAAGAAGCTTTCGTAGAAACTTCTTGGTGATGTGTGAATTCATCTCACAGAGTAACACTTATGTTTCAAGCAGCAGTCCATTATCACTGTTTTTGAGGAACCTGAGAAGGACTTGTTTGGATCGCATTGAGGCCTACGCTGATAAAGTAAATATCATCTGTTCAAAACGTGAAAGAAGCTTTCTGAGAAACTTCTTTCTGATCTCTGACTTCCTCTCACAGTGTAGCAGCTTAGTTCTCAGGAAGCAGTTTGCTAACACTCTTTTCGTGGAATCTGCAAAGTGAGATTTGGGAGCCCATAGGGGCCCATGGTGAAAAAGGAAGTATCCTCAGATAATAAGTAGAGCGAAGCTTACTGAGAGATTGCTTTCTAATGGGTGACTTCATCACACAGAGTTCCACCCTTCCCTTCTTGGAACAGTTTACTAACTCTGTTTTCTTGTGTTCTGCAAAGTGATATTTAGGAGCGCTTTGAATGCTATGGTGAAAAAGGATATATCCTCAGATCAAAACTGGAAAGAAGCCTTCCGAGAAACTGCATTTCGATGTGTGAATGCAACTCAGAGAGATACATGTTTCTCTTCAGTGTTCAGTTTGGTAACACACTTTTCTGGAAATCTGCAATGGGATACTTCTGAATGCAATGAAGCTTGCGGTGACATAGGAAATATCCTCAGATGGAAACTAGAAACAAGCTTTTTAGAAACTTCTTTTTGATGTGTATTCATCTCACAGAGTTTCACTTATGTTTCATGCAGCAGTCCATTATCACTGTTTTTGAACCTGAGAAGGAATTCTTTGGATCGTATTGAGGCCTACGCTAATAAAGGAAATATCATCGGTTCCAAACGTGAAAGAAGCTTTTTGAGAAACTTCTTTGTGATCTGTGAATTTCTCTCACAGAGTTACAGCTGAGTTCTCAGGAAGCAGTTTGCCAACACTCTTTTCGTGGAATCTGCAAAGAGAAATTTGGCAGCCCATAGGGGCCCATGGTGAAAGGAAATATCCACAGATAATAACTGGAGAGAAGCTTACTGACAGATTGCTTTCTGAAGTGCGACTTCATCTCACAGAGTTCCACCCTTCCTTCTTGGAAGAGTTTACTAACTCTGTTATCTTGTGTTCTGCAAAGAGATATTTGGGAGCTCATTGAGGACTATGGTGAAAAAGGAAATATACTCAGGTCACAACTGGAAAGAAACCTTCTGGGAAACTGCACTTCGATGTGTGAATGTAACTCACAGATTTACCTGTTTCTCCTCATTGTTCAGTTTGCTAACACAGTTTTCTGGAAATCTGCAATGGGATATTCTAAATGCAATGAAGCTTGTGATGTCAAAGGAAATATCCTCAGATGAAAACTAGAAGGAAGCTTTGTTAGAAACTTCTTGGTGATGTGTGAATTCATCTCACAGAGTTACTCTAATGATTCATGCAGCAGTCTATTATCACTGTTTTTGAGGAAACTGAGAAAGAATTCTTTGGATCTCAATGAGGCCTACACTGATCAAGGAAATATCATCAGTTCAAAACGTGAAAGAAGCTTTCTGAGAAACTTCTTTGTGATCCGGGAATCCCTCTAACAGACTTACAGCTTAGATCTCAGGAAGCAGTTTGCTAACACTCTTTCCGTGGAATCTGCAAAGAGAGATTTCGTAGCCCATTGGGGCCCATGGTGAAAAAGGAAATATCCTCAGATAATAACTGGAGAGAAGCTTACTGAGAGATTGCTTTCTGGTGTGTGACTTCATCACACAGATTTCCACCCTTCCCTTCTTGGAAGCGTTTGCTATCTCTGTTATCTTGTGTTGTGCAAAGTGATATTTGGGAGCTCATTTGGGGATATGGTGAAAAAGGAAATATCCTCAGATAAAAACTGGAAAGAAGCCTTCTGAGAAACTGCGTTTCTATGTGTGAATGCAACTCACAGAGATACACGTTTCTCTTCAGTGTTCAGTTTGGTCACACACTTTTCGGGAAATCTGCAATGGGATACTTCTGAACGCAATGAAGCTTGTGGTGACAAAGGGAATATCTCAGAAAAAACTAGAAAGAAGCTTTCGTAGAAACTTCTTGGTGATGTGTGAATTCATCTGTCAGAGTTTCACTTATGTTTCATGCAGCAGTCCATTATCACTGTTTTTGAGGAACCTGAGAAGCACTCTTTGGATCGCATTGAGGCCTACGCTGATAAAGAAAATATCATCGGTTCCAAACGTGAAAGAAGCTTTCTGAGAATCTTCTCTGTGATCTGTGAAATACTCTCAAAGTGTTAAAGCTGAGTTCTCAGGAAGCAGTATACTAACACTCTTTTCGTGGAATCTGCAAAGAGAGATTTGGGAGCCCATGGGGCCCATGGTGAGAGAGGAAATATCCTCAGATAATAATTAGAGAGAAGCTTACTGAGAGATTCCTTTCTGACGGGAGACTTCATCACACATAGTTCCACCCTTCCCTTCTTGGTACAGTTTGCTAACTCTGTCATCTTGTGTTTTACCAAGTGATATTTAGGAGCGCATTGAAGGTTATGGTGAAAAAGGAAATATCCTCAGGTCAAAACTGGAAGGAAGACTTCTGAGAAACTGCATTTCGATGTGTGAATGCAACTCACAGAGTTACATGTTACTCTTCAGTGTTCAGTTTCGTAACACAGTTTTCGGGAAATCTGCAATGGGATTCTTTGAACGCAATGAACCTTGCGGAGACAAAGGAAATATACTCAGATGAAAACTAGAAAGAAGCTTGGTTAGAAACTTCTCGGTGATCTGTGAATTCATCGCACAAAGTTTCACTTATGTTTCATGCAGCAGTCCATTATCACTGTTTTTGAGGAACCTGAGAATGATTTCTTTGGATCGCATTGAGGCCTACGCTGATAAAGGAAATATCTTCAGTTCAAAACTTGAAAGAAGCTTTCTCAGAAACTACTTTGTGATCTTTGAATTCCATTCATAGTGTTACCGCTTATTTCTCAGGAAGCAATTGGCTAACACTCTTTTCGTGGGATCTGCAAGGTGAGATTTGGGGGCCCATAGGGGCCCATGGTGAAAAAGGAAATATCCTCAGATAATAACTGGAGAGAAACTTACTGAGAGATTGCTTTCTGATGTGTGACTTCATCACACAGAGTTTCACCCTTCCCTTCGTGCAACAGTTTGCTATCTCTGTTATCTTGTGTTCTGCAAAGTGACATTTTGGAGCGCATTGAGTTCTACGGTGAAAAAGAAAATATTCTCAGATCAAAACTGGACAGAAGCCTTCTCAGAAACTGCATTTAGATGTCTGAATGCAACTCACAGAGTTACACGTTTCTTCTCAGTGTTCAGTTTGCTAACACAGTTTTCTGGAAATCTGCAATGGTATACTTCTGAACGCAATGAAGCTTGCCGTGACAAAGGAAACATCCTCAGATGCAAACTAGAAAGAAGCTTTCGTAGAAACTTCTTGGTGATGTGTGAATTCACCTCACAGAGTTACACTTATGTTTCATGCAGCAGTCCATTATCACTGTTTTCGAGGAACCTGAGAAGGACTTCTTTTGATCGCATTGAGGCCTACGCTGATAAGGGAAATATCATCAGTTCAAAAGCGTAAAGAAGCTTTCTGAGAAACTTCTTTGTGATCTGCGAATTCCATTCAGAGTTACAGCTTAGTTATCAGGAAGCAGTTTGCTACCACTCTTTTCATGGAATCTGCAAAGTGAGATTAGGGAGAACATAGGTTCCCATGGTGAAAAAGGAAATATCCTCAGATAATAACTAGAGAGAAGATTACAGAGAGATTGCTTTCAGATGTGTGACTTCATCACATAAATTTCCACCCTTCCCTTCTCGGTACAGTTTGCTAACTCTGTTATCTTGGGTTCTGCAAAGTGATATTTAGGAACGCATTGAAGGCTATGGTGAAAAAGGAAATATCCTCAGATTAAAACTGGAAAGAAGCCTTCTGAGAAACTGCGTTTCGATGTGTGAATGCAACTCACAGAGATACACGTTTCTCTTCAGTGTTCTGTTTGCTAACACAGTTTTCTGGAAATCTGCAATGGGATACTTCTGAACGCATTGAAGCTTGCGGTGACAAAAGAAATATCCTCAGATGAAAACTAGATAGAAGCTTTGTTAGAAACTTCCTGGTGATGTGTGAATTCACCTCACAGAGTTACACTTATGTTTCATGCAGCAGTCCATTATCACTGTTTTTGAGGAACCTGAGAGGACTTCTTTGATTGCATATTGGCCTACGCTGATGAAGGAAATATCATCAGTTCAAAACTTGAAAAAGGCTTTCTGGGAAACTTCTTTTGTGATCTGTGTATTCCTCTCACAGAGTTACAGTTTAGTTCTCAGGAAGCAGTTTGCTAACACTCTTTTCGCGGAAACTGCAAAGTGAGATTTGGGAGCCCATTGGGTACCATGGTGAAATAGGAAATATCCTCATATAATAACTAGAGAGAAGCTTACTGAGAGATTGCTTTCTGATGGGTGACTTCATAACTCAGATTTCCAACCTTCCCTTCTTTGGACAGTTTGCTAACTCTGTTATCTTGTGTTCTGCAAAGTGATATTTGGGAGCTCATTGAGGGCTATGGTGAAAAAGGAAATATCCTGAGATCAAAACTGGAAAGAAGCCTTCTGAGAAACTGCATTTCGATGTGTGAATGCAACTCACAGAGTTACACGTTTCTCTTCAGTGTTCAGTTTGCTAACACAGTTTTCTGGAAATCTGCAATGGGATACTTCTGAACGCAATGAAGCTTGCGGTGACAAAGGAAATATCCTCAGATGAAAACTAGAAAGAAGCTTTGTTAGAAACTTCTTGGTGATGTGTGAATTCATCTCACAGAGTTACACTTATGTTTCATGCAGCAGTCCATTATCACTGTTTTTGAGGAACCTGAGAAGGACTTCTTTGGATCGCATTGAGGCCTACGCTGATAAAGGAAATATCATCAGTTCAAAACGTGAAAGAAGCTTTCTGAGAAACTTCTTTGTGATCTGTGAATTCCTCTCACAGAGTTACAGCTGAGTTCTCAGGAAGCAGTTTGCTAACACTCTTTTCGTGGAATCTGCAAAGTGAGATTTGGGAGCCCATAGGGGCCCATGGTGAAAAAGGAAATATCCTCAGATAATAACTGGAGAGAAGCTTACTGAGAGATTGCTTTCTGATGTGTGACTTCATCACACAGAGTTCCACCCTTCCCTTCTTGGAACAGTTTGCTAACTCTGTTATCTTGTGTTCTGCAAAGTGATATTTGGGAGCTCATTGAGGGCTATGGTGAAAAAGGAAATATCCTCAGATCAAAACTGGAAAGAAGCCTTCTGAGAAACTGCATTTCGATGTGTGAATGCAACTCACAGAGTTACACGTTTCTCTTCAGTGTTCAGTTTGCTAACACAGTTTTCTGGAAATCTGCAATGGGATACTTGTGAACGCAATGAAGCTTGCGGTGACAAAGGAAATATCCTCAGATGAAAACTAGAAAGAAGCTTTGTTAGAAACTTCTTGGTGATGTGTGAATTCATCTCACAGAGTTACACTTATGTTTCATGCAGCAGTCCATTATCACTGTTTTTGAGGAACCTGAGAAGGACTTCTTTGGATCGCATTGAGGCCTACGCTGATAAAGGAAATATCATCAGTTCAAAACGTGAAAGAAGCTTTCTGAGAAACTTCTTTGTGATCTGTGAATTCCTCTCACAGAGTTACAGCTTAGTTCTCAGGAAGCAGTTTGCTAACACTCTTTTCGTGGAATCTGCAAAGTGAGATTTGGGAGCCCATAGGGGCCCATGGTGAAAAAGGAAATATCCTCAGATAATAACTAGAGAGAAGCTTACTGAGAGATTGCTTTCTGATGTGTGACTTCATCACACAGAGTTCCACCCTTCCCTTCTTGGAACAGTTTGCTAACTCTGTTATCTTGTGTTCTGCAAAGTGATATTTGGGAGCTCATTGAGGGCTATGGTGAAAAAGGAAATATCCTCAGATCAAAACTGGAAAGAAGCCTTCTGAGAAACTGCATGTCGGTGTGTGAATGCAACTCACAGAGTTACACGTTTCTCTTCAGTGTTCAGTTTGCTAACACAGTTTTCTGGAAATCTGCATTGGATATTACTGAACGCAATGAAGCTTATGGTGACAAAGGAAATATCCTCAGATGAAAACTAGAAAGAAGCATTGTTAGAAACTTCTTGGTGATGTGTGAATTCATCTCACAGAGTTACACTTATGTTTCATGCAGCAGTCCATTATCACTGTTTTTGAGGAACCTGAGAGGACTACTTTGGATCGCTTTGAGACCTACGCTGATAAAGGAAATATCATCAGTTCAAAACGTGAAAGAATCTTCCTGAGAAACTTCTTTGACATCTGTGAATTCCTCTCAGAGTGTTACACCTTAGTTCTCAGGAAGCAGTTTGCTAACACTCTTTTCGTGGAATCTGCAAAGTGAGATTTGGGAGCCCATAGGGGCCCAGGGTGAAAAAGGAAATATCCTCAGAGAATAACTAGAGAGAAGGTTACTGAGAGATTGCTTTCTGATGGGTGAATTCATCACACAGAGTTCCACCCATCCCTTCTTGGAACAGTTTGCTAACTCTGTTATCTTGTGTTCTGCAAAGTGATATTTGGGAGCTCATTGAGGGCTATGGTGAAAAAGGAAATATCCTCAGATCAAAACTGGAAAGAAGCCTTCTGAGAAACTGCATTTCGATGTGTGAATGCAACTCACAGAGTTACACGTTTCTCTTCAGTGTTCAGTTTGCTAACACAGTTTTCTGGAAATCTGCATGGGATACTTGTGAACGCAATGAAGCTTGCGGTGACAAAGGAAATATCCTCAGATGAAAACTAGAAAGAAGCTTTGTTAGAAACTTCTTGGTGATGTGTGAATTCATCTCACAGAGTTACACTTATGTTTCATGCAGCAGTCCATTATCACAGTTTTTGAGGAACCTGAGAAGGACTTCTTTGGATCGCATTGAGGCCTACGCTGATAAAGGAAATATCATCAGGTTCAAAACGTGAAAGAAGCTTTCTGAGAAACTTCTTTGTGATCTGTGAATTCCTCTCACAGAGTTACAGCTTAGTTCTCAGGAAGCAGTTTGCTAACACTCTTTTCAGGGAATCTGCAAATGAGATTTGGGAGCCCATAGGGGCCCATGGTGAAAAAGGAATATCCTCAGATAATAACTAGAGAGAAGCTTACTGAGAGATTGCTTTCTGATGTGTGACTTCATCACACAGAGTTCCACCCTTCCCTTCTTGGAACAGTTTGCTAACTCTGTTATCTTGTGTTCTGCAAAGTGATATTTGGTAGCTCATTGGGGGCTATAGTGAAAAAGGAAATATCCTCAGATCAAACTGGAAAGAAGCCTTCTGAGAAACTGCATTTCGATGTGTGAATGCAACTCACAGAGTTACACGATTCTCTTCAGTGTTCAGGTTGCTAACACAGTTTTCTGGAATTCTGCATTGGGATACCTGTGAACGCAATGAAGCTTGCGGTGACAAAGGAAATATCCTCAGTTGAAAACTAGATAGAAGCTTTGTTAGAAACTTCTTGGTGATGTGTGAATTCATCTCAAAAGATACACTTATGTTTTATGTAGGAGTCCATTATCACTGTTTTTGAGGAATCTGAGAAGGACTTCTTTGGATCGCATTGAGGCCTACGCTGATAAAGGAAATATCATCAGTTCAAAACGTGAAAGAAGCTTTCTGAGAAACTTCTTTGTGATCTGTGAATTCCTCTCACAGAGTTACAGCTTAGTTCTCAGGAAGCAGTTTGCTAACACTCTTTTCGTGGAATCTGCAAAGTGAGATTTGGGAGCCCATAGGGGCCCATGGTGAAAAAGGAATATCCTCAGATAATAACTAGAGAGAAGCTTACTGAGAGATTGCTTTCTGAAGTGTGACTTCATCACACAGAATTCCATGCTTCCCTTCTTCGAACAGTTTTCTAACTCTGTTATCCTATGTTCTGCAAAGTGATATTTGGGAGCTCATGGAGGGCAATGGTGAAAAAGGAAATATCCTCAGATCAAAACTGGACAGAAGCCTTCTGAGAAACGGCATTTCGATGTGTGAATGCAATTCACAGAGTTACACGTTTCTCTTCAGTGTTCAGTTTGCTAACACAGTTTTCTGGAAATCTGCAATGGGATACTTGTGTATGCAATGAAGCTTGCGGTGACAAAGGAAATATCTTCAGATGAAAACTAGAAAGAAGCTTTGTTAGAAACTTCTTGGAGATGTGTGAATTAATTTCACAGAGTTACACTTATCTTTCATGCAGCAGTCCATTATCACTGTTTTTGATGGACCTGAGAGGACTTCTTTGGATCGCATTGAGGCCTACGCTGATAAAGGAAATATCATCAGTTCAAAACGTGAAAGAAGCTTTCAGAGAAACTTCTTTGTGATCTGTGAATTCCTCTCACAGAGTTACAGCTGAGTTCTCAGGAAGCAGTTTGCTAACACTCTTTTCGTGGAATCTGCAAAGTGAGATATGGGAGAACATAGGGGCCCATGGTGAAAAAGGAAAAATCCACAGATAATAACTAGAGAGAAGTTTACTGAGAAATTGCTTTCTGATGGGTGACTTCATCACACAGATGTTCCACCATTCCCTTCTTGAAACAGTTTGCTAACTCTGTTACCTTGTGTTCTGCAAAGTGATATTTAGGAGCGCATTGAAGGCAATGTTGAAAAAGGAAACATCCTCAGATCAAAACTGGAAAGAAGCCTTCTGAGAAACTGCATTTCGATGTGTGAATTTAACTCCCAGAGTTACACGTTTCCCTTCAGTGTTCAGTTTGCTGACACAGTTTTCTGGAAATCTGCAATGGGATACTTTTGAACGCAATGAAGCTTGAGGTGACAAAGGAAATATCCTCAGATGAAAACTATAAAGAAGCTTTCGTAGAAACTTCTTAGTGATGTGAGAATTCATCTCACAGAGTTACACTTATGTTTCATGCAGCAGTCCATTATCACTGTTTTTGTGTAACATGAGAAGGAATTCTTTGGATCGCCTTGAGGCCTACGCTGATAAAGGAAATATCATCAGTTCAAAACGTGAAAGAAGCTTTCTGAGAAACTTCTTTGTGATCTGTGAATTCCTCTCACAGAGTTACAGCTGAGTTCTCAGGAAGCAGTTTGCTAACACTCTTTTCGTGGAATCTGCAAAGTGAGATTTGGGAGCCCATAGGGGCCCATGGTGAAAAAGGAAATATCCTCAGATAATAACTAGAGAGAAGCTTACTGAGAGATTGCTTTCTGATGTGTGACTTCATCACACAGAGTTCCACCCTTCCCTTCTTGGAACAGTTTGCTAACTCTGTTATCTTGTGTTCTGCAAAGTGATATTTAGGAGCGCATTGAGGGCTATGGTGAAAAAGGAAATATCCTCAGATCAAAACTGGAAAGAAGCCTTCTGAGAAACTGCATTTCGATGTGTGAATGCAACTCACAGAGTTACACGTTTCTCTTCAGTGTTCAGTTTGCTAACACAGTTTTCTGGAAATCTGCAATGGGATACTTGTGAACGCAATGAAGCTTGCGGTGACAAAGGAAATATCCTCAGATGAAAACTAGAAAGAAGCTTTGTTAGAAACTTCTTGGTGATGTGTGAATTCATCTCACAGAGTTACACTTATGTTTCATGCAGCAGTCCATTATCACTGTTTTTGAGGAACCTGAGAAGGACTTCTTTGGATCGCATTGAGGCCTACGCTGATAAAGGAAATATCATCAGTTCAAAACGTGAAAGAAGCTTTCTGAGAAACTTCTTTGTGATCTGTGAATTCCTCTCACAGAGTTACAGCTTAGTTCTCAGGAAGCAGTTTGCTAACACTCTTTTCGTGGAATCTGCAAAGTGAGATTTGGGAGCCCATAGGGGCCCATGGTGAAAAAGGAAATATCCTCAGATAATAACTAGAGAGAAGCTTACTGAGAGATTGCTTTCTGATGTGTGACTTCATCACACAGAGTTCCACCCTTCCCTTCTTGGAACAGTTTGCTAACTCTGTTATCTTGTGTTCTGCAAAGTGATATTTGGGAGCTCATTGAGGGCTATGGTGAAAAAGGAAATATCCTCAGATCAAAACTGGAAAGAAGCCTTCTGAGAAACTGCATTTCGATGTGTGAATGCAACTCACAGAGTTACACGTTTCTCTTCAGTGTTCAGTTTGCTAACACAGTTTTCTGGAAATCTGCATTGGGATACTTGTGAACGCAATGAAGCTTGCGGTGACAAAGGAAATATCCTCAGATGAAAACTAGAAAGAAGCTTTGTTAGAAACTTCTTGGTGATGTGTGAATTCATCTCACAGAGTTACACTTATGTTTCATGCAGCAGTCCATTATCACTGTTTTTGAGGAACCTGAGAAGGACTTCTTTGGATCGCATTGAGGCCTACGCTGATAAGGAAATATCATCAGTTCAAAACGTGAAAGAAGCTTTCTGAGAAACTTCTTTGTGATCTGTGAATTCCTCTCACAGAGTTACAGCTGAGTTCTCAGGAAGCAGTTTGCTAACACTCTTTTCGTGGAATCTGCAAAGTGAGATTTGGGAGCCCATAGGGGCCCAATGGTGAAAAAGGAAATATCCTCAGATAATAACTAGAGAGAAGCTTACTGAGAGATTGCTTTGCTGATGTGTGACTTCATCACACAGAGTTCCACCCTTCCTTCTTGGAACAGTTTGCTAACTCTGTTATCTTGTGTTCTGCAAAGTGATATTTGGGAGCTCATTGGGGGCTATGGTGAAAAAGGAAATATCCTCAGATCAAAACTGGAAAGAAGCCTTCTGAGAAACTGCATTTCCATGTGTGAATGCAACTCACAGAGTTACACGTTTCTCTTCAGTGTTCAGTTTGCCAACACAGTTTTCTTGAAATCTGCAATGGGATACTTCTGAACGCAATGAAGCTTACGGTGACAAAGGAAATATCCTCAGATGAAAAATAGAATGAAGCTTTGTTAGAAACGTCGTTGTGATGTGTGAATTCATCTCACAGAGTTACACTTATGTTTCATGCAGCAGTCCATTATCACTTTTTTGAGGAACCTGAGAAGGACTTCTTTGGATCGCATTGAGCCTACGCTGATAAAGGAAATATCATCAGTTCAAAACGTGAAAGAAGCTTTCTGAGAAACTTCTTTGTGATCTGTGAATTCCTCTCACAGAGTTACAGCTTAGTTCTCAGGAAGCAGTTTGCTAACACTCTTTTCGTGGAATCTGCAAAGTGAGATTTGGGAGCCCATAGGGGCCCATGGTGAAAAAGGAAATATCCTCAGATAATAACTAGAGAGAAGCTTACTGAGAGATTGCTTTCTGAAGTGCGACTTCATCACACAGAGTTCCACCCTTCCCTTCTTGGAACAGTTTGCTAACTCTGTTATCTTGTGTTCTGCAAAGTGATATTTAAGATATCATTGAGGGCTATGGTGGAAAAGGAAATATCCTCAGATCAAAACAGGAAAGAAGCCTTCTGAGAAACTGCATTTCGATGTGTGAATGCATCTCACAGAGTTACACGTTTCTCTTCAGTGTTCAGTTTGCTAACACAGTTTTCTGAAAATGTGCAATGGGACACTTCTGAACGCAATGAAGCTTGCGGTGACAAAGGAAATATCCTCAGATGAAAACTAGAAAGAAGCTTTGTTAGAAACTTCTTGGTGATGTGTGAATTCATCTCACAGAGTTACACTTATGTTTCATGCAGCAGTCCATTATCACTGTTTTTGAGGAACCTGAGAAGGACTTCTTTGGATCGCATTGAGGCCTACGCTGATAAAGGAAATATCATCAGTTCAAAACGTGAAAGAAGCTTTCTGAGAAACTTCTTTGTGATCTGTGAATTCCTCTCACAGAGTTACAGCTTAGTTCTCAGGAAGCAGTTTGCTAACACTCTTTTCGTGGAATCTGCAAAGTGAGATTTGGGAGCCCATAGGGGCCCATGGTGAAAAAGGAAATATCCTCAGATAATAACTAGAGAGAAGCTTACTGAGAGATTGCTTTCTGATGTGTGACTTCATCACACAGAGTTCCACCCTTCCCTTCTTGGAACAGTTTGCTAACTCTGTTATCTTGTGTTCTGCAAAGTGATATTTGGGAGCTCATTGAGGGCTATGGTGAAAAAGGAAATATCCTCAGATCAAAACTGGAAAGAAGCCTTCTGAGAAACTGCATTTCGATGTGTGAATGCAACTCACAGAGTTACACGTTTCTCTTCAGTGTTCAGTTTGCTAACACAGTTTTCTGGAAATCTGCAATGGGATACTTGTGAACGCAATGAAGCTTGCGGTGACAAAGGAAATATCCTCAGATGAAAACTAGAAAGAAGCTTTGTTAGAAACTTCTTGGTGATGTGTGAATTCATCTCACAGAGTTACACTTATGTTTCATGCAGCAGTCCATTATCACTGTTTTTGAGGAACCTGAGAAGGACTTCTTTGGATCGCATTGAGGCCTACGCTGATAAAGGAAATATCATCAGTTCAAAACGTGAAAGAAGCTTTCTGAGAAACTTCTTTGTGATCTGTGAATTCCTCTCACAGAGTTACAGCTTAGTTCTCAGGAAGCAGTTTGCTAACACTCTTTTCGTGGAATCTGCAAAGTGAGATTTGGGAGCCCATAGGGGCCCATGGTGAAAAAGGAAATATCCTCAGATAATAACTAGAGAGAAGCTTACTGAGAGATTGCTTTCTGATGTGTGACTTCATCACACAGAGTTCCACCCTTCCCTTCTTGGAACAGTTTGCTAACTCTGTTATCTTGTGTTCTGCAAAGTGATATTTGGGAGCTCATTGAGGGCTATGGTGAAAAAGGAAATATCCTCAGATCAAAACTGGAAAGAAGCCTTCTGAGAAACTGCATTTCGATGTGTGAATGCAACTCACAGAGTTACACGTTTCTCTTCAGTGTTCAGTTTGCTAACACAGTTTTCTGGAAATCTGCAATGGGATACTTCTGAACGCAATGAAGCTTGCGGTGACAAAGGAAATATCCTCAGATGAAAACTAGAAAGAAGCTTTGTTAGAAACTTCTTGGTGATGTGTGAATTCATCTCACAGAGTTACACTTATGTTTCATGCAGCAGTCCATTATCACTGTTTTTGAGGAACCTGAGAAGGACTTCTTTGGATCGCATTGAGGCCTACGCTGATAAAGGAAATATCATCAGTTCAAAACGTGAAAGAAGCTTTCTGAGAAACTTCTTTGTGATCTGTGAATTCCTCTCACAGAGTTACAGCTTAGTTCTCAGGAAGCAGTTTGCTAACACTCTTTTCGTGGAATCTGCAAAGTGAGATTTGGGAGCCCATAGGGGCCCATGGTGAAAAAGGAAATATCCTCAGATAATAACTAGAGAGAAGCTTACTGAGAGATTGCTTTCTGATGTGTGACTTCATCACACAGAGTTCCACCCTTCCCTTCTTGGAACAGTTTGCTAACTCTGTTATCTTGTGTTCTGCAAAGTGATATTTGGGAGCTCATTGAGGGCTATGGTGAAAAAGGAAATATCCTCAGATCAAAACTGGAAAGAAGCCTTCTGAGAAACTGCATTTCGATGTGTGAATGCAACTCACAGAGTTACACGTTTCTCTTCAGTGTTCAGTTTGCTAACACAGTTTTCTGGAAATCTGCAATGGGATACTTCTGAACGCAATGAAGCTTGCGGTGACAAAGGAAATATCCTCAGATGAAAACTAGAAAGAAGCTTTGTTAGAAACTTCTTGGTGATGTGTGAATTCATCTCACAGAGTTACACTTATGTTTCATGCAGCAGTCCATTATCACTGTTTTTGAGGAACCTGAGAAGGACTTCTTTGGATCGCATTGAGGCCTACGCTGATAAAGGAAATATCATCAGTTCAAAACGTGAAAGAAGCTTTCTGAGAAACTTCTTTGTGATCTGTGAATTCCTCTCACAGAGTTACAGCTTAGTTCTCAGGAAGCAGTTTGCTAACACTCTTTTCGTGGAATCTGCAAAGTGAGATTTGGGAGCCCATAGGGGCCCATGGTGAAAAAGGAAATATCCTCAGATAATAACTAGAGAGAAGCTTACTGAGAGATTGCTTTCTGATGTGTGACTTCATCACACAGAGTTCCACCCTTCCCTTCTTGGAACAGTTTGCTAACTCTGTTATCTTGTGTTCTGCAAAGTGATATTTGGGAGCTCATTGAGGGCTATGGTGAAAAAGGAAATATCCTCAGATCAAAACTGGAAAGAAGCCTTCTGAGAAACTGCATTTCGATGTGTGAATGCAACTCACAGAGTTACACGTTTCTCTTCAGTGTTCAGTTTGCTAACACAGTTTTCTGGAAATCTGCAATGGGATACTTCTGAACGCAATGAAGCTTGCGGTGACAAAGGAAATATCCTCAGATGAAAACTAGAAAGAAGCTTTGTTAGAAACTTCTTGGTGATGTGTGAATTCATCTCACAGAGTTACACTTATGTTTCATGCAGCAGTCCATTATCACTGTTTTTGAGGAAACTGAGAAGGACTTCATTGGATCGCAATGAGGCCTACGCTGATAAAGGAAATATCATCAGTTCAAAACGTGAAAGAAGCTTTCTGAGAAACTTCTTTGTGATCAGTGAATTCCTCTCACAGAGTTACAGCTTAGTTCACAGGAAGCAGTTTGCTAACTCACTCTTCGTGGAATCAGCAAAGTGAGATTTCGGAGCCCATAGGGGCCCATGCTTAAAAAAGGAAATATCCTCAGATAATAACTAGAGAGAATATTACTGAGATACTGCTTTCTGATGTGTGACTTCATCACACAGAATTCCACCATTCCCTTCTTGGAACAGTTTGCTAACTCTGTTATCTTGTGTTCTGCAAGGTGATATTTGGGAGCTCATTGAGATCTATGGTGAAATAGGATATATCCTCAGATCAAAACTGGAAAGAAGCCTTCTGAGAAACTCCATTTTGATGTGTGAATGCAACTCTCAGAGTTACACGTTTCTCTTCAGTGTTCAGTTTGCTAACACAGTTTTCTGGAAATCTGCAATGGGATACCTCTGAACGCAATGAAGCTTAGGGTGACAAAAGAAATATCCTCAGATCAAAACTAGAAAGAAGCTTTGTTCGAAACTTCTTGGTGATGTGTGAATTCATCTCACAGAGTTACACTTATGTTTCATGCAGCAGTCCATTATCACTGTATTTGAGGAACCTGAGAAGGATTTATTTGGATCCCATTGAGACCTACGCTGATAATGGAAATATCATCTGTTCAAAACGTGAAAGAAGCTTTCTGAGAAACTTCTTTGTGATCTGTGGCTTCCTCTCACAGAGTTACAGCATAGTTCTCACGAAGTAGTTTGCTAACACTCTTTTCGTGGAATATGCAAAGTTAGATTTGGGAGCCATTAGGGGCCCATGTTGAAAAAGGATATATCCTCAGATAATAACTAGAGAGTAGCTTACTGAGAGATTGCTTTCTGATGTGTGACTTCATCACACAGAGTTCCACCCTTGCCTTCTTGGAAAGTTTGCTAACTCTGTTATCTTGTGTTCTACAAAGTGATATTTGGGAGCTCATTGAGGGCTATGGTGAAAAAGGAAATATCCTTAGTCCAAAACTGGAAAGAAGCCTTCTGAGTATCTGCATTTCGATGTGAGAATGCAAGTCACAGAGTTACACGTTTCTCTTCAGTATTCAGTTTGCTAACACAGTTTCTGGAAATCTGCACTGGGATGCTTCTGAATGCAATGAAGTTTACGGTGACAAAGGAAATATCCTCAGATGAAAACTGCAAAGAAGCTTTGTTAGAAACTTCTTTGTGATCTGTGAATTCCTCACACAGAGATACAGCTGATTTCTCAGGAAGCAGTTTGCTAACACTCTTTTCGTGGAATCTGCAAAGTGAGATTTGGGAGCCCATAGGGTCCCATGGTGAAAAGGGAAATATCCTCAGATAATAACTAGAGAGAAGCTTACTGAGAGATTGCTTTCTGATGTGTGACTTCATCACACAGATTTCCACCCTTCCCTTCTGGGAACAGTTTGCTTACTCTGTTATCTTGTGTTCTGCAAAGTGATATTTGGGAGCTCATTGAGGACTATGGTGAAAAAGGAATTATTCTCAGATCAAAACTGGAAAGAAGCCTTCTGTGAAACTGCATTTCGATGTGTGAATGCAAGTCACAGAGTTACACGTTTCTCTTCAGTGTTCAGTTTGCTAACACAGTTTTCTGGAAATCTGCATTGGGATACTTGTGAACGCAATGAAGCTTGCGATGACAAAGGAAATATCCTCAGATGAAAAGTAGAAAGAAGCTGTGTTAGAAATTTCTTGGTGATTTGTGAATTCATCTCACACAGTTACACTTATGTTTCATGCAGCATGCCATTATCACTGTTTTTGAGGAACCTGAAAGGACTTCTTTGGATCGCATTGAGGCCTACGCTGATAAAGGAAATATCATCAGTTCAAAACGTGAAAGAACCTTTCTGAGAAACGTCTTTGTGATCTGTGAATTCCTCTCAAAGAGTACCTCTCAGTTCTCAGGAAGCAGTTTGCTGACACTCTTTTCGTGGAATCTGCAAAGTGAGATTTGGGAGCCCATTAGGGGAATGGTGAAAAAGGAAATATCCTCAGACAATAACTAGAGTGAAGCTTACTGAGAGACTGCTTTCTGATGTGTGACTTCATCACACAGATTTCCACCCTTCCCTTCTTGGAACAGTTTGCTAAATCTGTTACCATGTGTTCTGCAAAGTGATATTTAGGAGCGCATTGAAGGCTATGGTGAAAAAGGAAATATCCTCAGGTCAAAACTGGAAAGAAGCCTTCTGAGAAACTGCATTTCGATGTGTGAAGGCACCTCCCATAGTTACACGTTTACCTTTAGTGTTCAGTTTGGTAACACAGTTTTTGGAAATCTGCAATGGGATACTTGTGAACGCAATGAAGCTTGCGATGACAAAGGAAATATCCTCAGATAAAAACTAGAAAGAAGCTTTCTTAGAAACTTCTTGGTGATGTGTGAATTCATCTCACAGAGTTACACTTATGTTTCATGCAACAGTCCATTATCACTGGTTTTGAGGACCCCGAACAGGATTTCTTTGGATCGCATTGAGGCCTACGCTGATAAAGGAAATATCATCAGTTTAAAACGTGAAAGAAGCTTTCTGAGAAACCTCTTTGAGATCTGTGAATTCCATTCACACAGGTACAGTTGAGTTCTCAGTAAGCAGTTTGTTAACACTCTTTTCGTGGAATCTGCAAAGTGAGATTTGGGAACCCATAGGTTCCCATGGTGAAAAAGGAAAATAACCTCAGATATTAACTGGAGAGACGCTTTCTGAGAGATTGCCTTCTGATGTTTCACTTAATCACACAGAGTTCCACCTTTCCCCTTTTGGAACAGTTTGATAACTGTGTTATCTTGTGTTCTGCAAAGTGATATTTTGGAGCTCATTCAGGGCTATAGTGAAAAAGGAAATATCCTGAGATGAAAACTAGAAAGAAGCCTTCTGAGAAACTGCATTTCGATGTGTGTAGGCAACTCACAGAGTTAGACGTTTCTCTTCAGTGTTCAGTTTGCTAACACAGTTTTCTGGAAATCTGCAAAGGGAAACTTGTGAACGCAATGAAGCTTGCGGTGACAAAGGAAATATCATTAGATTAAAACTAGAAAGAAGCTTTGTTTGAAACCTCTTGGTGATGTGTGAGTTCATCTCACAGAGTTACACTTATGTTTCATGCAGCAGTCCATTTTCACTGTTTTTGAGGATCCTGAGAGGACTTCCTTGGATCGCATTGAGGGCTACGCTGATAAAGGAAATATCATCAGTTCAAAACGTGAAAGAAGCTTTCTGAGAAACTTCTTTGTGATCTGTGAATTCCTATCAGAGAATTACAGCTTAGTTCTCAGGAAGCAGTTTGCTAACTCTCTTTTCGTGGAATCTGCAAAGTGAGATTTGGGAGCCCATAGGGGCCTATGGTGAAAAAGGAAATATCCTCAGATAATAACTAGAGAGAAGGTTGCTGAGAGACTGCTTTCTGATGTGTGACTTTATCACACAGAGTTCCACCCTACTCTTCTTAGAACAGTTTCCTAACTCTGTTATCTTGTGTTCTGCAAAGTGATATTTGGGAGCTCATTGAGGGCTATGGTGAAAAAGGAAGTATCCTCAGATGAAAACTGTAAAGAAGCCTTCTGAGAAACTGCATTTCGATGTGTGAATGCATCTCACAGAGTTACACGTTTCTCTTCAGTGTTCAGTTTGCTAACACAGTTTTCTGGAAATCTGCAATGGGATACTTCTGAACGCAATGAAGCTTGCGGTGACCAAAGGAAATATCCTCAGATGAAAACTAGAAGAAGCTTTGTTAGAAACTTCTTGGTGATGTGTGAATTCATTCACAGCGTTACACTTATGTTTCCTGCAGCCGTTCATTATCACTGTTTTTGAGGAACCTGAGAGGTCTTCTTTGGATCGTATTGAGGCCTACGCTGATAAAGGAAATATCATCAGTTCAAAACTTGAAAGTAGCTTTCTGAGAAACTTTTTTGTGATCTTTGAATTCCTCACACAGAGGTACAGCTGAGTTCTCAGGAAGCAGTTTGCTAATACTCTTTTCGTGGAATCTGCAAAGTGAGATTTGGGAGCCGCTAGGGGCCCGTGGTGAAAAAGGAACTATCCTCAGATAATAACTGGAGAGAAACTTACTGAGAGTTTGCTTTCTGTTGTGTGACTTCATCACACAGAGTTCCACCCTTCCCTTCTTGGAACAGTTTGCTAACTCTGTTATCTTGTGTTCTGCAAAGTGATATTTGGGAGCTCATTGAGGGCTAATGGTGAAAAAGGAAATATCCTTAGATGAAAACTGGAAAGAAGCCTTTTGAGAAACTGCATTTCAATGTGTGAATGCAACTCACAGAGTTACACTTTTCTCTTCAGTGTTCAGTTTGATAACACAGTTTTCTGGAAATCTGCATTTGGATACTTGTGAACGCAATGAAGCTTACGGTGAAAAAGGAAATATCCTCAGATGAAAACTAGAAAGAAGCTTTGTTAGAAACCTCTTGGTGATGTGTGAATTCATCTCACAGAGTTACACTTATGTTTCATGCAGCAGTCCATTATCACTGTTTTGAGGAACCTGAGAAGGACTTCTTTGGATCGCATTGAGGCCTACGCTGATAAAGGAAATATCATCAGTTCAAAACGTGAAAGAAGCTTTCTGAGAAACTTCTTTGTGATCTGTGAATTCCTCTCACAGAGTTACAGCTGAGTTCTCAGGAAGCAGTTTGCTAACACTCTTTTCGTGGAATCTGCAAAGTGAGATTTGGGAGCCCATAGGGGCCCATGGTGAAAAAGGAAATATCCTCAGATAATAACTAGAGAGAAGCTTACTGAGAGATTGCTTTCTGATGTGTGACTTCATCACACAGAGTTCCACCCTTCCCTTCTTGGAACAGTTTGCTAACTCTGTTATCTTGTGTTCTGCAAAGTGATATTTGGGAGCTCATTGAGGGCTATGGTGAAAAAGGAAATATCCTCAGATCAAAACTGGAAAGAAGCCTTCTGAGAAACTGCATTTCGATGTGTGAATGCAACTCACAGAGTTACACGTTTCTCTTCAGTGTTCAGTTTGCTAACACAGTTTTCTGGAAATCTGCAATGGGATACTTGTGAACGCAATGAAGCTTACGGTGACAAAGGAAATATCCTCAGATGAAAACTAGAAAGAAGCTTTGTTAGAAACTTCTTGGTGATGTGTGAATTCATCTCACAGAGTTACACTTATGTTTCATGCAGCAGTCCATTATCACTGTTTTTGAGGAACCTGAGAAGGACTTCTTTGGATCGCATTGAGGCCTACGCTGATAAAGGAAATATCATCAGTTCAAAACGTGAAAGAAGCTTTCTGAGAAACTTCTTTGTGATCTGTGTATTCCTCTCACAGAGTTACAGCTGAGTTCTCAGGAAGCAGTTTGCTAACACTCTTTTCGTGGAATCTGCAAAGTGAGATTTGGGAGCCCATAGGGGCCCATGGTGAAAAAGGAATATATCCTCAGATAATAACTAGAGAGAAGCTTACTGAGAGATTGCTTTCTGATGTGTGACTTCATCACACAGAGTTCCACCCTTCCCTTCTTGGAACAGTTTGCTAACTCTGTTATCTTGTGTTCTGCAAAGTGATATTTGGGAGCTCATTGAGGGCTATGGTGAAAAAGGAAATATCCTCAGATCAAAACTGGAAAGAAGCCTTCTGAGAAACTGCATTTCGATGTGTGAATGCAACTCACAGAGTTACACGTTTCTCTTCAGTGTTCAGTTTGCTAACACAGTTTTCTGGAAATCTGCAATGGGATACTTCTGAATGCAATGAAGCTTGCGGTGACAAAGGAAATATCCTCAGATGAAAACTAGAAAGAAGCTTTGTTAGAAACTTCTTGGTGATGTGTGAATTCATCTCACAGAGTTACACTTATGTTTCATGCAGCAGTCCATTATCACTGTTTTTGAGGAACCTGAGAAGGACTTCTTTGGATCGCATTGAGGCCTACGCTGATAAAGGAAATATCATCAGTTCAAAACGTGAAAGAAGCTTTCTGAGAAACTTCTTTGTGATCTGTGAATTCCTCTCACAGAGTTACAGCTTAGTTCTCAGGAAGCAGTTTGCTAACACTCTTTTCGTGGAATCTGCAAAGTGAGATTTGGGAGCCCATAGGGGCCCATGGTGAAAAAGGATATATCCTCAGATAATAACTAGAGAGAAGCTTACTGAGAGATTGCTTTCTGATGTGTGACTTCATCACACAGAGTTCCACGCTTCCCTTCTTGGAACAGTTTGCTAACTCTGTTATCTTGTGTTCTGCAAAGTGATATTTGGGAGCTCATTGAGGGCTATGGTGAAAAAGGAAATATCCTCAGATCAAAACTGGAAAGAAGCCTTCTGAGAAACTGCATTTCGATGTGTGAATGCAACTCACAGAGTTACACGTTTCTCTTCAGTGTTCAGTTTGCTAACACAGTTTTCTGGAAATCTGCAATGGGATACTTATGAACGCAATGAAGCTTACGGTGACAAAGGAAGTATCCTCAGATGAAAACTAGAAAGAAGCTTTGTTAGAAACTTCTTGGTGATGTGTGAATTCATCTGACAGAGTTAAACTTATGTTTCATGCAGCAGTCCATTATCACTGTTTTTGAGGAACGTGAGAAGGAATTCTTTGGATCCCATTGAGACTTACGCTGATAAAGGAATTATCATCTGTTCAAAACGTGAAAGAAGCTTTCTGAGAAACTTCTTTGTGATCTGTGAATTCCTCTCACAGAGTTACAGCTTAGTTCTCAGGAAGCAGTTTGCTAACACTCTTTTCGTGGAATCTGCAAAGTGAGATTTGGGAGCCCATAGGGGCCCATGGTGAAAAAGGATATATCCTCAGATAATAACTAGAGAGAAGCTTACTGAGAGATTGCTTTCTGATGTGTGACTTCATCACACAGAGTTCCACCCTTCCCTTCTTGGAACAGTTTGCTAACTCTGTTATCTTGTGTTCTGCAAAGTGATATTTGGGAGCTCATTGAGGGCTATGGTGAAAAAGGAAATATCCTCAGATCAAAACTGGAAAGAAGCCTTCTGAGAAACTGCATTTCGATGTGTGAATGCAACTCACAGAGTTACACGTTTCTCTTCAGTGTTCAGTTTGCTAACACAGTTTTCTGGAAATCTGCAATGGGATACTTCTGAACGCAATGAAGCTTGCGGTGACAAAGGAAATATCCTCAGATGAAAACTAGAAAGAAGCTTTGTTAGAAACTTCTTGGTGATGTGTGAATTCATCTCACAGAGTTACACTTATGTTTCATGCAGCAGTCCATTATCACTGTTTTTGAGGAACCTGAGAAGGACTTCTTTGGATCGCATTGAGGCCTACGCTGATAAAGGAAATATCATCAGTTCAAAACGTGAAAGAAGCTTTCTGAGAAACTTCTTTGTGATCTGTGAATTCCTCTCACAGAGTTACAGCTTAGTTCTCAGGAAGCAGTTTGCTAACACTCTTTTCGTGGAATCTGCAAAGTGAGATTTGGGAGCTCTAGGGGCCCATGTGGAAAAAGGAAATATCCTCAGATAATAACTAGAGAGAAGCTTACTGAGAGATTGCTTTCTGATGTGTGACTTCATCACACAGAGTTCCACCCTTCCCTTCTTGGAACAGTTTGCTAACTCTGTTATCTTGTGTTCTGCAAAGTGATATTTGGGAGCTCATTGAGGGCTATGGTGAAAAAGGAAATATCCTCAGATCAAAACTGGAAAGAAGCCTTCTGAGAAACTGCATTTCGATGTGTGAATGCAACTCACAGAGTTACACGTTTCTCTTCAGTGTTCAGTTTGCTAACACAGTTTTCTGGAAATCTGCAATGGGATACTTCTGAACGCAATGAAGCTTACGGTGACAAAGGAAATATCCTCAGATGAAAACTAGAAAGAAGCTTTGTTAGAAACTTCTTGGTGATGTGTGAATTCATCTCACAGAGTTACACTTATGTTTCATGCAGCAGTCCATTATCACTGTTTTTGAGGAACCTGAGAAGGACTTCTTTGGATCGCATTGAGGCCTACGCTGATAAAGGAAATATCATCAGTTCAAAACGTGAAAGAAGCTTTCTGGGAAACTTCTTTGTGATCTGTGAATTCCTCTCACAGAGTTACAGCTTAGTTCTCAGGAAGCAGTTTGCTAACACTCTTTTCGTGGAATCTGCAAAGTGAGATTTGGGAGCCCATAGGGGCCCATGGTGAAAAAGGATATATCCTCAGATAATAACTAGAGAGAAGCTTACTGAGAGATTGCTTTCTGATGTGTGACTTCATCACACAGAGTTCCACCCTTCCCTTCTTGGAACAGTTTGCTAACTCTGTTATCTTGTGTTCTGCAAAGTGATATTTGGGAGCTCATTGAGGGCTATGGTGAAAAAGGAAATATCCTCAGATCAAAACTGGAAAGAAGCCTTCTGAGAAACTGCATTTCGATGTGTGAATGCAACTCACAGAGTTACACGTTTCTCTTCAGTGTTCAGTTTGCTAACACAGTTTTCTGGAAATCTGCAATGGATACTTCTGAACGCAATGAAGCTTACGGTGACAAAGGAAATATCCTCAGATGAAAAATAGAAAGAAGCTTTCTTAGAAACTTCTTGGTGATGTGTGAATTCATCTCACAGAGTTACACTTATGTTTCATGCAGCAGTCCATTATCACTGTTTTGAGGAACCTGAGAAGGACTTCTTGGATCGCATTGAGGCCTACGCTGATAAGGAAATATTCATCAGTTCAAAACGTGAAAGAAGCTTTCTGGAAACTTCTTTGTGATCTGTGAATTCCTCTCACAGAGTTACAGCTTAGTTCTCAGGAAGCAGTTTGCTAACACTCTTTTCGTGGAATCTGCAAAGTGAGATTTGGGAGCCCAATAGGGGCCCATGGTGAAAAAGGATATATCCTCAGATAATAAATAGAGAGAAGCTTAATGAGAGATTGCTTCCTGATGTATGACTTCATCACACAGAGTTGCACTCTTCCCTTCTTGGAACAGTTTGCTCACTCTGTTATCTTGTGTTCTGCAAAGTGATATTTCAGAGCTCATTGAGGGCTATGGTGAAAAAGGAAATATTCTCAGATGAAAACTAGCAAGAATCTTTCTTAGAAACTTCTTGGTGATGTGTGAATTCATCTCACAGTGGTGCACTTATGGTTCATGCAGCAGTCCGTTATCTCTGTTTTTGAGGAACCTGAGAAGGACACCTTTGGATCGCATTGAGGCCTCTACAGAGAAAGGAAATATCATCAGTTCAAAACGTGAAAGAAGGTTTCTAGGAAACTTCTTTGTGATCTGTGAATTCCTCTCACAGAGATACAGCTTAGTTCTCAGCAAGCAGTTTGCTAACACTCTTTTCGTGGAATCTGCAAAGTGAGATTTGGGAGCCCATAGGGGCCTGTGTTGAAAAAGGATATATCCTCAGAAAATAACTAGAGAGAAGCTTAAAGAGAGATTGCTTTCTGATGTGTGACTTCATCACACAGAATTCCACCCTTCCCTTCTAGGAACAGTTTGCTAACTCTGTTATCTTGTGTTCTGCAAAGTGATATTTGGGAGCTCATTGAGGGCTATGGTGAAAAAGGAAATAGCCTCAGATGAACACTGGAAAGAAGCCTTCTGAGAAACTGCATTTCGATGTCTGAATGCAACTCACAGAGTTACACGTTTCTCTTCAGTGTTCAGTTTGCTAACACAGTTTTCTGGAAATCTGCAATGGGATACCTGTGAACGCAATGAAGCTTGCGGTGACAAAGGAAATATCCTCAGATGAAAACTAGAAAGAAGCTTTGTTAGAAACTTCTTGGTGATGTGTGAATTCATCTCACAGAGTTACACTTATGTTTCATGCAGCAGTCCATTATCACTGTTTTTGAGGAACCTGAGAAGGACTTCTTTGGATCGCATTGAGGCCTACGCTGATAAAGGAAATATCATCAGTTCAAAACGTGAAAGAAGCTTTCTGAGAAACTTCTTTGTGATCTGTGAATTCCTCTCACAGAGTTACAGCTTAGTTCTCAGGAAGCAGTTTGCTAACACTCTTTTCGTGGAATCTGCAAAGTGAGATTTGGGAGCCCATAGGGGCCCATGGTGAAAAAGGATATATCCTCAGATAATAACTAGAGAGAAGCTTACTGAGAGATTGCTTTCTGATGTGTGACTTCATCACACAGAGTTCCACCCTTCCCTTCTTGGAACAGTTTGCTAACTCTGTTATCTTGTGTTCTGCAAAGTGATATTTGGGAGCTCATTGAGGGCTATGGTGAAAAAGGAAATATCCTCAGATCAAAACTGGAAAGAAGCCTTCTGAGAAACTGCATTTCGATGTGTGAATGCAACTCACAGAGTTACACGTTTCTCTTCAGTGTTCAGTTTGCTAACACAGTTTTCTGGAAATCTGCAATGGGATACTTTTGAACGCAATGAAACTTACGGTGACAAAGGAAATATCCTCAGATGAAAACTAGAAAGAAGCTTTGTTAGAAACTTCTTGGTGATGTGTGAATTCATCTCACAGAGTTACACTTATGTTTCATGCAGCAGTCCATTATCACTGTTTTTGAGGAACCTGAGAAGGACTTCTTTGGATCACATTGAGGCCTACGCTGATAAAGGAAATATCATCAGTTCAAAACGTGAAAGAAGCTTTCTGGGAAACTTCTTTGTGATCTGAGAATTCCTCTCACAGAGTTACAGCTTAGTTCTCAGGAAGCAGTTTGCTAACACTCTTTTCGTGGAATCTGCAAAGTGAGATTTGGGAGACAATAGGGGCCCATGGTGAAAAAGGATATATCCTCAGATAATAACTAGAGAGAAGCTTACTGAGAGATTGCTTCCTGATGTGTGACTTCATCACACAGAGTTGCACTCTTCCCTTCCTGGAACAGTTTGCTAACTCTGTTATCTTGTGTTCTGCAAAGTGATATTTCGGAGCTCATTGAGGGCTATGGTGAAAAAGGAAATATCCTCAGATAAAAACAGGAAAGAAGCCTGCTGAGAAACTGCATTTCGATGTGTGAATGCATCTCACAGAGGTACACGTTTCTCTTCAGTGTTCAGTTTGCTAACACAGTTTTCTGGAAATCTGCAATGGGATACTTCTGGACGCAATGAAGCTTACGGTGACAAAGGAAATATTCTCAGATGAACAGTACCAAGAAGCTTTGTTAGAAACTTCTTGGTGATGTGTGAATTCATCTCACAGAGTTACACTTATGTTTCATGCAGCAGTCCATTATCACTGTTATTGAGGTACCTGAGAGGACTTCTTTGGATTGCATTGAGGCCTACGCTGAAGAAGGAAATATCATCAGTTCAAAAAGTGAAAGAAGCTTTCTGAGAAACTTCTTTGTGATCTGTGAATTCCTCTCACAGAGGTACAGCTGAGTTCTAGGAAGCAGTTTGCTAACACTTTTTTCGTGGAATCTGCAAAGTAAGATTTGGGAGCCCATAGGGGCCCTGGTGAAAAAGGAAATATCCTCAGATAATAACTAGAGAGTAGCTTACTGAGAGATTGCTGTCTGATGTGTGACTTCATCACACAGAGTTCCACCCTTCCCTTCTTGGAACAGTTTGCTAACTCTGTTATCTTGTGTTCTGCAAAGTGATATTAGGAGCAACATTGTATTCGATCGTGAAAAAGGAAATATCCTCAGATCAAAACTGGAAAGAAGCCTTCTGAGAAACTGCATTTCGATGTGTGAATGCAACTCACAGAGTTACACGTTTCTCTTCAGTGTTCAGTTTGCTAACACAGTTTTCTGGAAATCTGCAATGGGATACTTGTGAACGCAATGAAGCTTGCGGTGAGAAAGGAAATATCCTCAGATGAAAAGTAGAAAGAAGCTTTGTTAGAAACTTCTTGGTGATGTGTGAATTCATCTCACAGAGTTACACTTATGTTTCATGCAGCAGTCCATTATCACTGTTTTTGAGGAACCTGAGAAGGACTTCTTTGGATCCACTGAGGCCTACAGCTGATAAAGGAAATATCATCAGTTCAAACGTGAAAGAAGCTTTCTGAGAAACTTCTTTGTGATCTGTGAATTCCTCTCACAGAGTTACAGCTGAGTTCTCAGGAAGCAGTTTTGCTAACACTCTTTTGTGGAATCTGCAAAGTGAGATTTGGGAGCCCATAGGGCCCATGGTGAAAAAGGAATATATCCTCAGATAATAACTAGAGAGAAGCTTACTGAGAGATTGCTTTCTGGATGTGTGACTTCATCACACAGAGTTCTCACCTTTCCCTTCTTGGAACAGTTTTGCTAACTCTGTTATCTTGTGTTCTGCAAAGTGATATTTAGGAGCGCATTGAATGCGTATGGTGAAAAAGGAAATATCCTCAGATCAAAACTGGAAAGAAGCTTCTGAGGAAATGCATTTCGATGTGTGAATGCAACTCACAGAGTTACATCGTTTCTCTTCAGTGTTCAGTTTGCTAACCTAGTTTTCTGGAAATCTGCAATGGGATACTTTGTGAACGCAATGAAGCTTTGCGGTGACAAGAACTATCCTCAGATGAAAAATAGATAAGAAGCTTTGTTAGAAACTTCTTGGTGATGTGTGAATTCATCTCACAGAGTTACACTTATGTTTCATGCAGCAGTCCATTATCACTGTTTTTGAGGAACCTGAGAAGGACTTCTTTGGATCGCATTGAGGCCTACGCTGATAAAGGAAATATCATCTGTTCAAAACGTGAAAGAAGCTTTCTGAGAAACTTCTTTGTGATTTGTGAATTCCTCTCACAGAGTTACAGCTTAGTTCTCAGGAAGCAGACCTCTACCACTCTTTTCGTGGAATCTGCAAAGTGAGATTTGGGAGCTCTAGGGGCCCATGTGGAAAAAGGAAATATCCTCAGATAATAACTAGAGAGAAGCTTACTGAGAGATTGCTTTCTGATGTGTGACTTCATCACACAGAGTTCCACCCTTCCCTTCTTGGAACAGTTTGCTAACTCTGTTATCTTGTGTTCTGCAAAGTGATATTTAGGAGCTCATTGAGGGCTATGGTGAAAAAGGAAATATCCTCAGATCAAAACTGGAAAGAAGCCTTCTGAGAAACTGCATTTCGATATGTGAATGCAACTCACAGAATTACACGTTTCTGTTCCGTGATCAGTTTGCTAACACAGTTTTCTGGAAATCTGCATTGGGATCCTTGTGAACGCAATGAAGCTTGCAGGGACAAAGCAAATATCCTCAGATGAAAACTATAAAGAAGCTTTGTTAGAAACTTCTTGGTGATGTGTGAATTCATCTCACAGAGTTACACTTATGTTTCATGCAGGAGTCCAATATCACTGTTTTTGAGGCACCTGAGAGGACTTCTTTGGATCCCATTGAGGCCTACGCTGATAAAGGAAATATCATCAGTTCAAAACGTGAAAGAAGCTTTCTGAGAAACTTCTTTGTGATCTGTGAATTCCTATCACAGAGTTACAGCTTAGTTCTCAGGAAGCAGTTTGCTAACACTCTTTTCGTGGAATCTGCAAAGTGAGATTTGGGAGTCCATAGGGGCCCATGGTGAAAAAGGATATATCCTCAGATAATAACTAGAGAGAAGCTTACTGAGAGATTGCTTTCTGATGTGTGACTTCATCACACAGAGTTCCACCCTTCCCTTCTTGGAACAGTTTGCTAACTCTGTTATCTTGTGTTCTGCAAAGTGATATTAGGGAGCTCATTGAGGGCTATGGTGAAAAAGGAAATATCCTCAGATCAAAACTGGAAAGAAGCCTTCTGAGAAACTGCATTTCGATGTGTGAATGCAACTCACAGAGTTACACGTTTCTCTTCAGTGTTCAGTTTGCTAACACAGTTTTCTGGAAATCTGCAATGGGATACTTGTGAACGCAATGAAGCGCGGTGACAAAGGAAGTATCCTCAGATGAAAACTACAAAGACGCTTTGTTAGAAACTTCTTGGTGATGTGTGAATTCTTCTCACAGAGTTACACTTATGTTTCATGCAGCAGTCCATTATCACTGTTTTTGAGGAACCTGAGAAGGACTTCTTTGGATCGCATTGAGGCCTATGCTGATAAAGGAAATATCATCAGTTCTAAACGTGAAAGAAGCTTTCTGAGAAACTTCTTTGTGATCTGTGAATTCCATCTCACAGAGTTACAGCTGAGTTCTCAGGAAGCAGTTTGCTAACACTCTTTTCGTGGAATCTGCAAAGTGAGATTTGGGAGCCCAATAGGGGCCCCTGGTGAAAAAGGAAATATCCTCAGATAATAACTAGAGAGAAGCTTACTGAGAGATTGCTTTCTGATGTGTGACTTCATCACACAGAGTTCCACCCTTCCCTTCTTGGAAGAGTTTGCTAACTCTGTTATCTTGTGTTCTGCAAAGTGATATTTAGGAGCCCATTGAGGCTATGGTGAAAAAGGAAATATCCTCAGATCAAAACTGGAAAGAAGCCTTCTGAGAAACTGCATTTCGATTTGTGAATGCAACTCACAGAGATACACGTTTCTCTTCAGTGTTCAGTTTGCTAACACAGTTTTCTGGAAATCTGCAATGGGATACTTGTGAACGCAATGAAGCTTACGGTGAGAAAGGAAATATCCTCAGATGAAAACTAGATAGAAGCTTTGTTAGAAACTTCTGGGTGATGTGTGAATTCATCTCAAATGTTACACTTATGTTTCATGCAGCAGTCCATTATCACTGTTTTTGAGGAACCTGAGAAGGACTTCTTTGGATCGCATTGAGGCCTACGCTGATAAAGGAATATCATCAGTTCAAAACGCAAAAGAAGCTTTCTGAGAAACTTCTCTGTGATCTGCGAATTCCATTCACAGAGTTACAGCTTAGTTCTCAGGAAGCAGTTTGCTAACACTCTTTTCGTGGAATCTGCAAAGTGAGATTTGGGAGCCATAGGGGCCCATGGTGAAAAAGGATATATCCTCAGATAATAACTAGAGAGAAGCTTACTGAGAGATTGCTTTCTAATGTGTGACTTCATCACACAGAGTTCCACCCTTCCCTTCTTGGAACAGTTTGCTAACTCTGTTATCTTGTGTTCTGCAAAGTGATATTTGGGAGCTCATTGAGGGCTATGGTGAAAAAGGAAATATCCTCAGATCAAAACTGGAAAGAAGCCTTCTGTGAAACTGCATTTCGATGTGTGAATGCAACTCACAGAGTTACACGTTTCTCTTCAGTGTTCAGTTTGCTAACACAGTTTTCTGGAAATCTGCAATGGGATACTTGTGAACGCAATGAAGCTTACGGTGACAAAGGAAATATCCTCAGATGAAAACTAGAAAGAAGCTTTGTTAGAAACTTCTTGGTGATGTATGAATTCATCTCACAGAGTTACACTTATGTTTCATGCAGCAGTCCATTATCACTGTTTTCGAGGAACCTGAGAAGGACTTCTTTGGATCGCATTGAGGCCTACGCTGAGAAAGGAAATATCATCAGTTCAAAACGTGAAAGAAGCTTTCTGAGAAACTTCTTTGTGATCTGTGAATTCCTCTCACAGAGTTACAGCTTAGTTCTCAGGAAGCAGTTTGCTAACACTCTTTTCGTGGAATCTGCAAAGTGAGATTTGGGAGCCCATAGGGGCCCATGGTGAAAAAGGAAATATCCTCAGATAATAACTAGAGAGAAGCTTACTGAGAGATTGCTTTCTGATGTGTGACTTCATCACACAGAGTTCCACCCTTCCCTTCTTGGAACAGTTTGCTAACTCTGTTATCTTGTGTTCTGCAAAGTGATATTTGGGAGCTCATTGAGGGCTATGGTGAAAAAGGAAATATCTTCAGATCAAAACTGGAAAGAAGCCTTCTGAGAAACTGCATTTCGATGTTTGAATGCAACTCACAGAGATACACGTTTCTCTTCAGTGTTCAGTTTGCTAACACAGTTTTCTGGAAATCTGCAATGGGATACTTCTGAACGCAATGAAGCTTGCGGTGACAAAGGAAATATCCTCAGATGAAAACTAGAAAGAAGCATTGTTAGAAACTTCTTGGTGATGTGTGAATTCATCTCACAGAGTTACACTTATGTTTCATGCAGCAGTCCATTATCACTGTTTTTGAGGAACCTGAGAAGGAATTCTTTGGATCCCATTGAGGCCTACGCTGATAAAGGAAATATCATCTGTTCAAAACGTGAAAGAAGCTTTCTGAGAAACTTCTTTGTGATCTGTGAATTCCTCTCACAGAGTTACAGCTTAGTTCTCAGGAAGCAGTTTGCTAACACTCTTTTCGTGGAATCTGCAAAGTGAGATTTGGGAGCCCATAGGGGCCCATGGTGAAAAAGGATATATCCTCAGATAATAACTAGAGAGAAGCTTACTGAGAGATTGCTTTCTGATGTGTGACTTCATCACACAGAGTTCCACCCTTCCCTTCTTGGAACAGTTTGCTAACTCTGTTATCTTGTGTTCTGCAAAGTGATATTTGGGAGCTCATTGAGGGCTATGGTGAAAAAGGAAATATCCTCAGATCAAAACTGGAAAGAAGCCTTCTGAGAAACTGCATTTCGATGTGTGAATGCAACTCACAGAGTTACACGTTTCTCTTCAGTGTTCAGTTTGCTAACACAGTTTTCTGGAAATCTGCAATGGGATACTTCTGAACGCAATGAAGCTTACGGTGACAAAGGAAATATCCTCAGATGAAAACTAGAAAGAAGCTTTGTTAGAAACTTCTTGGTGATGTGTGAATTCATCTCACAGAGTTACACTTATGTTTCATGCAGCAGTCCATTATCACTGTTTTTGAGGAACCTGAGAAGGACTTCTTTGGATCGCATTGAGGCCTACGCTGATAAAGGAAATATCATCAGTTCAAAACGTGAAAGAAGCTTTCTGAGAAACTTCTTTGTGATCTGTGAATTCCTCTCACAGAGTTACAGCTTAGTTCTCAGGAAGCAGTTTGCTAACACTCTTTTCGTGGAATCTGCAAAGTGAGATTTGGGAGCCCATAGGGGCCCATGGTGAAAAAGGAAATATCCTCAGATAATAACTAGAGAGAAGCTTACTGAGAGATTGCTTTCTGATGTGTGACTTCATCACACAGAGTTCCACACTTCCCTTCTTGGAACAGTTTGCTAACTCTGTTATCTTGTGTTCTGCAAAGTGATATTTGGGAGCTCATTGAGGGCTATGGTGAAAAAGGAAATATCCTCAGATCAAAACTGGAAAGAAGCCCTCTGAGAAACTGCATTTCGATGTGTGAATGCAACTCACAGAGTTACACGTTTCTCATCAGTGTTCATTTTGCTAACACAGTTTTCTGGAAATCTGCAATGGGATACTTCTGAACGCAATGAACCTTACGTTGACAAAGGAAATGTCCTCAGATGAAAACTAGAAAGAAGCTTTGTTAGAAACTTCTTGGTGATGTGTGAATTCATCTCACAGAGTTACACTTATGTTTCATCCAGCAGTCCATTATCACACTGTTTGAGGATACTGAGAAGGACTTCTTTGGATCGCATTGAGGCCTACGCTGAGAAAGGAAATATCATCAGTTCAAAACGTGAAAGAAGCTTTCTGAGAAACTTCTTTGTGATCTGTGCATTCCTCTAACAGAGTTGCAGTGTAGTTCTCAGGAAACAGTTTGCTAACACTCTTTTCCTGGAATCTGCAAAGTGAGATTTGGAAGACCATAGGGGCCCATGGTGAAAAAGGATGTATCCTCAGATAATAACTAGAGAGAAGCTTACTGAGAGATTGCTTTCTGATGTGTGAGTTCATCACACAGATTTCCACCCTTCCCTTCTTGAAACCGATTGCTTACTCTGTTATCTTGTGTTCTGCAAAGTGATATTTGGGAGCTCATTGAAGGCTATGGAGAACAAGGAAATATAGTCAGATCAAAACTGGAAAGAAGGCTTCGGAGAAACTGCATTTCGATGTGTGAATGCAACTCACAGAGTTACACGTTTCTCATCAGTGTTCAGTTTGCTAACACAGTTTTCTGGAAATCTGCAATGAGATACTTCTGAACGCAATGAAGCTTACGGTGACAAAGGAAATGTCCTCAGATGAAAACTAGTAAGAAGCTTTGTTAGAAACTTCTTGGTGATGTGTGAATGCATCTCACCGAGTTACACTTATGTTTCATGCAGCAGTACATTAGCATTATTTTTGAGGAAACTGAGCATTACGTCTTTGGATCGCATTCAGGCTTAAGCTGATAAACGAAATATCACCAGTTCAAAACGTGAAAGAAACTTTCTGAGAAACTTCTTTGTGGTCTGTGAATTCCCCTCACAGGGTTAGAGCTTTGTTCTCAGGAAGCAGTTTCCTAACACTCTCATCGTGGAATCTGCAAAGTGAGATTTGGGAGCCCATAGCGGTCCATGGTGAAATAGGATATATCCTCAGATAATAACTAGAGAGAAGCTTACTGAGAAATTGCTTTCTTATGGGTGACTTCATCACACAGAGTTCCACCCTTCCCTTCTTGGAGCAGTTTGCTCACTCTGTTATCTTGTGTTCTGCAAAGTGATATTTTGGAGCCCTTTGAGGGCTGTGGTGAAAAAGGATATATCGTCAGATCAAAACTGGAAAGAAGCCTTCTGAGAAACTGCATTTCGATGTGTGAATGCAACTCACAGAGTTTCACGTTTCTCTTCAGTGTTCAGTTTGCTAACACAGTTTTCTGGAAATCTGCAATGGGATACTTCTGAACGCAATGAAGGTTACGGTGACAAAGGAAATATCCTCAGATGGAAACTAGAAAGAAGCTTTGTTAGAAACTTCTTGGTGATGTGTGAATTCATCTCACAGAGTTACACTTATGTTTCATGCAGTAGTCCATTATCAGTGTTTTTGAGGAACCTGAGGAGGAGTTCCTTGGATCGCATTGAGGCCTACGCTGATAAAGGAAATCTCATCAGTTCAAAACGTGAATGATGCTTTTGGGAAACTTCTTTGTGGTCTGTGAATTCCTCTCACAGAGTTACAGCTTATTTCTCAGGAAGCAGTTTGCTAACACTCTTTTCGTGGAATCTGCAAACTGAGATTTGGGAACCCATAGTTGCTCATGGTGAATAAGGAAATATCCTCAGATAAAAACTAGAGAGAAGCTTACTGAGAGATTGCTTTCTGATGTGTGACTTCAACACAGAGTTCCACCCTTCCCTTCTTGGAACAGTTTGCTAACTCTGTTATCTTGTGTTCTGCAAAGTGATATTTGGGAGCTCATTGAGGACTATGTTGAAAAAGGAAATATCCTCAGATCAAAACTGGAAAGAAGCCTTCTGAGAATCTGCATTTCGATGTGTGAATGTAACTCACAGAGTTACACGTTTCTCTTCAGTGTTAAGTTTGCTAACACAGTTTTCTGTAAATCTGCAATTGGATAATTCTGGACGCCACGAAGCTTACGGTGACAAAGGAAATCTTCTCAGATGAAAACAAGAAAGAAGCTTTGTTAGAAACTTCTTGGTGATGTGTGAATTCATCTAACAGAGTTACACTTATATTTCATGCATCAGTCCATTATCTCTGTTTTTGAGGAACCTGAGAAGGACTTATTTGGATCGCATTGCGGCCTCCGCTGATAAAGGAACTATCTTGAGTTCAAAACATGAAAGAAAATTTCTGAGATTCTTCTTTCTTTCTTTTTTTTTTTTAGGTTTTCTTTTTTTTACATTTTAATTTTTTTTTTTATTATACTTTAAGTTCTAGGGTACATGTGCATAACGTGCAGGTTTGTTACATATGTATACTTATGCCATGTTGGTGTGCTGCACCCATCAACTCGTCAGCACCCATCAATTCATCATTTATATCATGTATAACTCCCCAATGCAATCCCTCCCTCCTCCCCCCTCCCCATAATAGGCCCCAGTGCGTGATTTTCCCCTTCCCGAGTCCAAGTGATCTCATTGTTCAGTTCCCACCTATGAGTGAGAACATGCGGTGTTTGGTTTTCTCTTCTTGTGATAGTTTGCTAAGAATGATGGTTTCCAGCTGCATCCATGTCGCTACAAAGGACGCAAACTCATCCTTTTTTATGGCTGCATAGTATTCCATGGTGTATATGTGCCACATTTTCTTAATCCAGTCTGTCACAGATGGACATTTGGGTTGATTCCAAGTCTTTGCTATTGTGAATAGTGCCGCAATAAACATACGTGTGCATGTGTCTTTGTAGTAGAATAATTTATAATCCTTTGGGTATATACCCAGTAGTGGGATGGCTGGGTCATATGGTACATCTAGTTCTACATCCTTGAGGAATTGCCATACTGTTTTCCATAATGGTTGAACTAGTTTACAATCCCACCAACAGTGTAAAAGTGTTCCTATTTCTCCACATCCTCTCCAACACCTGTTGTTTCCTGACTTCTTAATGATTGCCATTCTAACTGGTGTGAGATGGTATCTCATTGTGGTTTTGATTTGCATTTCTCTGATGGCGAGTGATGATGAGCATTTTTTCATGTGTCTGTTGGCTGTATGAATATCTTCTTTGAGAAATGTCTGTTCATATCCTTTCCCCACTTTTTGATGGGGTTGTTTGTTTTCTTCTCGTATATTTGTTTGAGTTCTTTGTAGATTCTGGATATTAGCCCTTTGTCAGATGAGTAGGTTGCAAAAATTTTCTCCCATTCTGTAGGTTGCCTGTTCACTCTGATGGTAGTTTCTTTTGCTGTGCAAAAGCTCTTTAGTTTAATTAGATCCCATTTGTCAATTTTGGCTTTTGCTGCCGTTGCTTTTGGTGTTTTAGACATGAAGTCCTTGCCCATGCCTATGTCCTGAATGGTACTACCTAGATTTTCTTCTAGGGTTTTTATGGTATTAGGTCTAACATTTAAGTCTCTAATCCATCTTGAATTAATCTTCGTATAAGGGGTAAGGAAAGGATCCAGTTTCAGCTTTCTACTTATGGCTAGCCAATTTTCCCAGCACCATTTATTAAATAGGGAATCCTTTCCCCATTTCTTGTTTCTCTCAGGTTTGTCAAAGATCAGATGGCTGTAGATGTGCGGTATTATTTCTGAGGACTCTGTTCTGTTCCATTGGTCTATATCTCTGTTTTGGTACCAGTACCATGCTGTTTTGGTTACTGTAGCCTTGTAGTATAGTTTGAAGTCAGGTAGCGTGACGCCTCCAGCTTTGTCCTTTTGACTTAGGATTGTCTTGGCAATGCGGGCTCTTTTTTGGTTCCATATGAACTTTAAAGCAGTTTTTTCCAATTCTGTGAAGAAACTCATTGGTAGCTTGATGGGGATGGCATTGAATCTATAAATAACCTTGGGCAGTATGGCCATTTTCACGATATTGATTCTTCCTATCCATGAGCATGGTATGTTCTTCCATTTGTTTGTGTCCTCTTTGATTTCACTGAGCAGTGGTTTGTAGTTCTCCTTGAAGAGGTCCTTTACATCCCTTGTAAGCTGGATTCCTAGGTATTTTATTCTCTTTGAAGCAATTGTGAATGGAAGTTCATTCCTGATTTGGCTCTCTGCTTGTCTGTTACTGGTGTATAAGAATGCTTGTGATTTTTGCACATTAATTTTGTATCCTGAGACTTTGCTGAAGTTGCTTATCAGCTGAAGGAGATTTTGGGCTGAGACTATGGGGTTTTCTAAATATACAATCATGTCATCTGCAAACAGGGACAATTTGACTTCTTCTTTTCCTAACTGGATACCCTTGATTTCTTTCTCTTTCCTGATTGCCCTAGCCAGAACTTCCAACACTATGTTGAATAGGAGTGGGGAGAGAGGGCATCCCTGCCTTGGACCAGTTTTCAAAGGGAATTTTTCCAGTTTTTGCCCATTCAGTATGATATTAGCTGTGGGTTTGTCATAAATAGCTCTTATTATTTTGAGGTACGTTCCATCAATACCGAATTTATTGAGCGTTTTTAGCATGAAGGGCTGTTGAATTTTGTCAAAAGCCTTTTCTGCATCTATTGAGACAATCATGTGGTTCTTGTCTTTGGTTCTGTTTATATGCTGGATTACGTTTATTGATTTGCGAATGTTGAACCCGCCTTGCATCCCATGGATGAAGCCCACTTGATTATGATGGATAAGCTTTTTGATGTGCTGCTGAATCCGGTTTGCCAGTATTTTATTGAGAATTTTTGCATCAATGTTCATCAGGATATTGGTCTAAAATTCTCTTTTTTTGTTGTGTCTCTGCCAGGCTTTGGTATCAGGATGATGTTGGCCTCATAAAATGAATTAGGGAGGATTCCCTCTTTTTCTATTGATTGGAATAGTTTCAGAAGGAATGGTGCCAGCTCCTCCTTGTACCTCTGGTAGAATTCAGCTGTGAATCCATCTGGTCCTGGACTTTTTTTGGTGGGTAGGCTATTAATTGTTGCCTCAATTTCAGAGCCTGCTATTGGTCTATTCAGGGATTCAACTTCTTCCTGGTTTAGCCTTGGGAGAGTGTAAGTGTCCAGGAAATTATCCATTTCTTCTAGATTTTCTAGTTGATTTGCGTAGAGGCGTTTATAGTATTCTCTGATGCTAGTTTGTATTTCTGTGGGGTCAGTGGTGATATCCCCTTTATCATTTTTTATTGTATCTATTTGATTCCTCTCTCTTTTCTTCTTTATTAGCCTTGCTAGCGGTCTGTCAATTTTGTTGATCTTTTCAAAAAACCATCTCCTGGATTCATTGATTTTTTGGAGGGATTTTTGTGTCTCTATCTCCTTCAGTTCGGCTCTGATCTTAGTTATTTCTTGCCTTCTGCTAGCTTTTGAATGTGTTTGCTCTTGCCTCTCTAGTTCTTTTAATTGTGATGTTAGAGTGTCAATTTTAGATCTTTCCAGCTTTCTCTTGTGGGCATTTAGTGCTATAAATTTCCCTCTACACACTGCTTTAAATGTGTCCCAGAGATTCTGGTATGTTGAATCTTTGTTCTCATTGGTTTCAAAGAACATCTTTATTTCCGCTTTCATTTCGTTATGTACCCAGTAGTCATTCAGGAGCAGGTTGTTCAGTTTCCATGTAGTTGAGCGGTTTTGATTGAGTTTCTTAGTCCTGAGTTCTAGTTTGATTGCACTGTGGTCTGAGAGACAGTTTGTTATAATTTTTGTTCTTTTACATTTACTGAGGAGTGCTTTACTTCCAATTATGTGGTCAATTTTGGAATAAGTGCGATGTGGTGCTGAGAAGAATGTATATTCTGTTGATTTGGGGTGGAGAGTTCTATAGATGTCTATTAGGTCCGCTTGGTGCAGAGATGAGTTCAATTCCTGGATATCCTTGTTAACTTTCTGTCTCGTTGATCTGTCTAATGTTGACAGCGGAGTGTTGAAGTCTCCCATTATTATTGTATGGGAGTCTAAGTCTCTTTGTAAGTCTCTAAGGACTTGCTTTATGAATCTGAGTGCTCCTCTATTGGGTGCATATATATTTAGGAGACTTAGCTCTTCCTGTTGAATTGATCCCTTTACCATTATGTAATATCCTTCTTTGTCTCTTTTGATCTTTGATGGTTTAAAGTCTGTTTTATCAGAGACAAGGATTGCAACCCCTGCTTTTTTTTGTTCTCCATTTGCTTGGTAGATCTTCCTCCATCCCTTTATTTTGAGCCTATGTATGTCTCTGCATGTGAGATGGGTCTCCTGAATACAGCAGACTGATGGGTCTTGACTCTTTATCCAGTTTGCCAGTCTGTGTCTTTTAATTGGAGCATTTAGTCCATTAACATTTAAGGTTAATATTGTTATGTGTGAACTTGATCCTACCATTATTATATTAACTGGTTATTTTGCTCGTTAGTTGATGCAGTTTCTTCCTAGCCTCGATGGTCTTTATATTTTGGCATGTTTTTGCAATGGCTGGTACCGGTTGTTCCTTTCCATGTTTAGGGCTTCCTTCAGGGTCTCTTGTAAGGCAGGCCTGGTGGTGACAAAATCTCTAAGCATTTGCTTATCTGTAAAGGATTTTATTTCTCCTTCACTTATGAAACTTAGTTTGGCTGGATATGAAATTCTGGGTTGAAAATTCTTTTCTTTAAGAACGTTGAATATTGGCCCCCACTCTCTTCTGGCTTGTAGAGTTTCTGCCGAGAGATCTGCTGTTAGTCTGATGGGCTTCCCTTTGTGGGTAACCCGACATTTCTCTCTGGCTGCCCTTAAGATTTTTTCCTTCATTTCAACTTTGGTGAATCTGGCAATTATGTGTCTTGGAGTTGCTCTTCTGGAGGAGTATCTTTGTGGCGTTCTCTGTATTTCCTGAATTTGAATGTTGGCCTGCCCTACTAGGTTGGGGAAGTTCTCCTGGATGATATCCTGAAGAGTGTTTTCCAACTTGGTTCCATTTTCCCCCTCACTTTCAGGCACCCCAATCAGAAGTAGATTTGGTCTTTTTACGTAATCCATACTTCTTGCAGGCTTTGTTCATTTCTTTTTCTTCTTTTTTCTTTTGGTTTCTCTTCTCGCTTCATTTCATTCATTTGATCCTCAATCGCTGATACTCTTTCTTCCAGTTGATTGAGTCGGTTACTGAAGCTTGTGCATTTGTCACCTATTTCTCGTGTCATGGTTTTCATGTCTGTCATTTCGTTTATGACCTTCTCTGCATTAATTAGTCTAGCTGTCAATTCTTCCACTCTTTTTTCAAGATTTTTAGTTTCATTGCACTCTGTACGTAATTCCTCCTTTAGCTCTGATAAGTTTGATGGACTGAAGCCTTCTTCTCTCCTCTCGTCAAAGTCATTCTCTGACCAGCTTTGATCCGTTGCTGGCGATGGGCTGCACTCCTTTGCAGGGGGAGATGCGCTCTTATTTTTTGGATTTCCAGCTTTTCTGCCCTGCTTCTTCCCCATCTTTGTGGTTTTATCTGTCTCTGATCTTTGATGATGGTGACGTACTGATGGGATTTTGGTATAGGTGTCCTTCCTGTTTGATAGTTTTCTTTCTGACAGTCAGAAGGACTGTCTGTTGGTCTGCTGGAGATTGCTTGAGGTCCACTCCAGACCCTGTTTGCCTGGGTATCAGCAGCAGAGGTTGCCGAAGATAGAATATTGCTGAACAGCGAGTGTACCTGTCTGATTCTTCCTTTGGAAGTTTCCTCTAAGGGGTGTACTCCACCCTGTGAGGTGTGGGGTGTCAGACTGCCCCTAGTGGGGGATTTCTCCCAGCTAGGCTACTCAGGGGTCAGGGACCCACCTGAGCAGGCAGTCTGTCCGTTCTCAGATCTCAACCTCCGAGTTGGGAGATCCACAGCTCTAACCAAAGCTGTCAGACAGAGTCGTTCGCGTCTGCACCGGCCCCCGCTGCTTCCCCTGTTGGTCTTCAGCTGTGCGCTCTCCCCAGACGTGGAGTCTACCGATTCTTCTTTCTGATCTGTGAATTCCTCTCACAGAGTTACAGCTTAGTAATCAGGAAGCAGTTTGCTAACACTCTTTTCGTGGAATCTGCAAAGTGAGATTTGGGAGCCCATAGGTTCCCATGGTGAAAAAGGATATATCCTCAGATAATAACTAGAGAGAAGCTTCCTGAGAGATTGTTTTCTGATGTGTGACTTCATCACACAGAGTTCCACCCTTCCCTTCTTGGAACAGCTTGCTAACTCTGTTATCTTGTGTTCTGCAAAGTGATATTACGGAGCTCATTGAGGGCTATGGTGAAAAAGTAATATCCTCAGATAATGACTAGAGAGAAGCTTACTGAGACATTGCTTTCTGATATGTGGCTTCATCACACAGAGTTCCACCCTTCTCTTCTTAGAACAGTTTGTAAACTCTGTTATCTAGTGTTCCGCAAAGGGATATTTGGGAGCTCATTGAGGGCTACGGTGAAAAAGGAAATACCCTCAGATCAAAACTGGAAAGAAGCCTTGTGAGAAACTGCATTTCGATGTGTGAATGCAACTCACAGAGTTTCACGTTTCTCTTCAGCGTTCAGTTTGCTAACACAGTTTTCTGGAAATCTGCAATGGGATACTTCTGAACGCAATGAAACTTACGGTGACAAAGGAAATATCCTCAGATGAAAACTGGAAAGAAGCTTTGTTAGAAACTTCTTTGTTATGTGTGAATTCATCTCACCGAGTTACACTTATGTGTCATGCAGCCGTCCATTATCACTGTTTTTGAGGAACCTGAAAAGGACTTCTTTGGATCACGTTGAGGCCTACGCTTATAAAGGAAATATCATCAGTTCAAAACGTGAAAGAAGGTTTCTGGGAAACTTCTTTGTGATCTGAGAATTCCTCTCACAGATTTACAGCTTAGTTCTCAGGAAACAGTTTGCTAACACTCTTTTTGTGGTAACTGCAAGTGAGATTTGGGAGCCCATAGGGGCCCATGGTGATAAAGGATATATCCTAAGAAAATAACTAGAGAGAAGATTACTGAGGGATTGCTTTCTGATGTTTGACGTCATCACACAGAGTTCCACCCTTTCCTTCTTGGAACAGTTTGCTAACTCTGTTATCTTGTGTTCTGCAAAGTGATATTTGTGAGCTCATTGAGGGCTACAGTGAGAAAGGAAATAACCTCAGATCTAAACTGGAAAGGAGCCTTCTGAGAAACTGCATTTCGATGTGTGAATGCACCTCAGAGAGTTACACGTTTCTCATCAGTGTTCAGTTTGTTAACACAGTTTTCTGGAAACCTGCAATGGGACATTTCTGAACGCAATGAAGCTTACAGTGACAAAGGAAATATCCTTAGATGAAAATTAGAAAGAAGCTTTGTTAGCAACTTCTTGGTGATGTGTGAATTCATCTCACAGAAGTACACTTATGTTTCATGCAGCAGTCCATTATCACTGTATTTGAGGAACCTGAGAAGGACTTCTTTGGATCGCATTGAGACCTATGCTGATAAAGGAAATATCATCATTTCAAAACATTAAAGAAGCTTTCAGGAAACTTCTTTGTGATCTGTGAATTCCTCTCAAAGTGCTACAGCTTAGTTCTCAGGAAGCAGTTTGCTAACACTCTTTTCGTGGAATCTGCAAACTGAAATTTGGGAGCCCTTAGGGTCCAATGGTGAAAAAGGATATATCCCCAGATAACAACTAGAGAGAAGCTTACTGAGAGATTGCTTTCTGATGTGTGACTTCATCACACAGAGTTCCACCCTTCCCTTCTTGGAACAGTTTGCTAACTCTGTTATCTTGTGTTCTGCAAAGTGATATTACGGAGCTCATTGAGGGCTATGGTGAAAAAGTAATATCCTCAGATAATGACTAGAGAGAAGCTTACTGAGACATTGCTTTCTGATATGTGGCTTCATCACACAGAGTTCCACCCTTCCCTTCTTAGAACAGTTTGTAAACTCTGTTATCTAGTGTTCCGCAAAGGGATATTTGGGAGCTCATTGAGGGCTACGGTGAAAAAGGAAATACCCTCAGATCAAAACTGGAAAGAAGCCTTGTGAGAAACTGCATTTCGATGTGTGAATGCAACTCACAGAGTTTCACGTTTCTCTTCATTGTTCAGTTTGCTAACACAGTTTTCTGGAAATCTGCAATGGGATACTTCTGAACGCAATGAAGGTTACAGTGACAAAGGAAATATCCTCAGATGAAAACTAGAAAAAACCTTTGTTAGAAACTTCTTGGTGATGTGTGAATTCATCTCACAGAGTTACACTTATGTTTCATGCAGCAGTCCATTATCAGTGTTTTTGAGGAGCCTGAGGAGGAGTTCTTTGGATTGCATTGATGCCTACGCCTGATAAAGGAAATATCATCAGTTCAAAACGTGAATGATGCTTTTGGGAAACTTCTTTGTGACCTGTGAATTCCTCTCACAGAGTTACAGCTTACTTCTCAGGAAGCAGTTTGCTGACACTCTTTTCGTGGAATCTGCAAAGTGAGATTTGGGAGCCCATAGGGGCCCATGGTGAAAAAGGATATATCCTCAGATAATAACTAGAGAGAAGCTTACTGAGAGGTTGCTTTCTGATGCTGTGACTTCATCACACAGAGTTCCACCCTTCCCTTCTTGGAACAGTTTGCTAACTCTGTTATCTTGTGTTCTGCAAAGTGATATTTGGGAACTCATTGAGGGCTATGGTGAAAAAGGAAATATTCTCAGATCAAAACTGGAAAGAAGCCTTCTGAGAAACTGAATTTCGACGTGTGAATGCAACTCACAGAGTTACACGTTTCTCTTCAGTGTTCAGTTTGCTAACACAGTTTTCTGGAAATCTGCAATGGGATACTTCTGAACGCAATGAAGCTTACGGTGACAAAGGAAATATCCTCAGATGAAAACTAGAAAGAAGCTTTGTTAGAAACTTCTTGGTGATGTGTGAATTCATCTCACAGAGTTACACTTATGTTTCATGCAGCAGTCCATTATCACTGTTTTTGAGGAACCTGAGAAGGACTTCTTTGGATCGCATTGAGGCCTACGCTGATAAAGGAAATATCATCAGTTCAAAACGTGAAAGAAGATTTCTGGGAAACTTCTTTGTGATCTGTGAATTCCTCTCACAGAGTTACAGCTTAGTTCTCAGGAAGCAGTTTGCTAACACTCTTTTCGTGGAATCTGCAAAGTGAGATTTGGGAGCCCATAGGGGCACATGGTGAAAAAGGAAATGTCCTCAGATAATAGCTAGAGAGAAGCTTACTGAGAGATTGCTTTCTGATGTGTGACTTCAGTCACACAGAGTTCCACCCTTCCCTTCTTTGAACAGTTTGTCTAACTCTGTTATCTTGTGTTCTTCAAAGTGATATTTGGGAGCTCCTTGAGGGCTATGGTGAAAAGGAAATATCCCATATCAAAACGGGAAAGAAGCCTTCTGAGAAACTGCATTTCGATGTGTGAATGCAACTCACAGAGTTACATGTTTCTCTTCAGTGTTCTGTTTGCTAACACAGTTTTCTGGAAATCTGCAATGGGATACTTCAGAACTCAAAGAAGCTTACGATGACAAAGGAAATATCCTCAGATGAAAACTAGAAAAAGCTTTGTTAGGAACGTCTTGGTGAAGTGTGAATTCATCTCACAGTGTTACACTTATGTTTCATGCAGCAGTCCATAATCACTGTTTTTGAGGAACCTGAGAAGGACTTCTTTGGGTCGCATTGAGGCCAACGCTGATAAAGGAAATATCATCAGTTCAAAACGTGAAAGAAGCTTTCTGAGAAACTTCTTTGTGATCTGTGAATTCCTCTCACAGAGTTACAGCTTAGTTCTCAGGAAGCAGTTTGCTAACACTCTTTTCGTGGAATCTGCAAAGTGAGATTTGGGAGCCCATAGGGGCCCATGGTGAAAAAGGAAATATCCTCAGATAATAACTAGAGAGAAGCTTACTGAGAGATTGCTTTCTGATGTGTGACTTCATCACACAGGAGTTCCACCCGTCCCTTCTTGGAACAGTTTGCTAACTCTCTTATCTTGTGTTCTGCAAAGTGATATTTGGGAGGTCATTGAGGGCTATGGTGAAAAAGGAAATATCCTCAGATCAAAACTGGAAAGAAGCCTTCTGAGAAACTGCACTTTCGATGTGTGAATGCAACTCACAGAGTTACACGTTTCTCTTCAGTGCTTCAGTTTGCTAACACAGTTTTCTGAAATCTGCAATGGGATTTTTCAGAATGCAATGAAGCTTACGGTGAAAAAGGAAATATGCTCAGATGAAAACTAGAAAGAAAGCTTTGTTAGAAACTCTTGGTGATGTGTGAATTCATCTCACAGAGTTACACTTATGTTTCATGCAGCATTCCATTACACAGTTTTTGAGGAAACTGAGAAGGACTTCTTGTATCGCATTGAGGCCTACGCTGAAAACGGAAGTATCATCAGTTCAAAACGTGAAAGAAGCTTTCTGGGAAACCTCTTGGTGATCTGTGAATTCCTCTCACAGAGTTACAGCTTAGTTCTCAGGAAGTAGTTTGCTAACACTATTTTCGTGGAAATCTGCAACGTGAGATTTGGGAGCCCATAGGGTCCATGGTGAAAAAGGATATATCCTCAGATAATTACTGGAGAGAAGCTTACTGAGAGATTGCTTTCTGATGTGCGACTTCATCACACAGAGTTCCACACTTCCCTTCTTGGAAGAGTTTATCTAACTCTGTTATCTTGTGTTCTGCAAAGTGACTTTTGGGAGTTCATTGAAGGCTATGGTGAAAAAGGAAGTATCCTCAGATCAAAACTGGAAAGAAGCCTTCTGAGAAACTGCATTTCGATGTGTGAATGCAACTCACAGAGTTACACGTTTCTTTTCAGTGTTCAGCTTGCTAACACAGTTTTCTGGATATCTGCAATGGGATTCTTCTGAACGCAATGAAGCTTACGGTGACAAAGGAAATAAACTCAGATGAAAACTAGAAAGAAGCCTTGATAGAAACTTCTTGGTGGTGTGTGAATTCATCTCACAGAATTACACTTACGTTTCATGCAGCAGTCCATTATCACTGTTTTTGAGGAACCTGAGAAGGACTTTTTGGATCGCATTTAGGCCTACGCTGATAAAGGAAATATCATCAGTTCAAAACGTGAAAGAAGCTTTCTGGAAAACTTCCTTGTTATCTGTGAATCCCTCTCACAGTGTTACACCTTAGTTCTCAGGAAGCAATTTGCTGACACTCTTTGCGTGGAATCTAAAAAGTGAGATTTGGGAGCCCATAGGGGCCCATGGTGAAAAAGGATATATCCTCAGATAATAACTAGAGAGAAGCTTACTGAGAGGTTGCTTTCTAATGTGTGACTTCATCACACAGAGTTCCACCCTTCCCTTCTTTGAATAGTGTGCTAACTCTGTTATCTTGTGTTCTGCAAAGTGATAATTGGGAGCTCATTGAGGGTTACGGTGAAAAAGGAAATATCCTCAGATCAAAACTGGAAAGAAGCCTTCTGAGAAACTGCATTTCGATGTGTGAATGCAAGTCACAGAGTTACACGTTTCTCTTCAGTATTCATTTTGCTAACACAGTTTTCTGGAAATATACAATGGGATACTTCTGAACACAATGAAGCTTACGGAAACAAAGGAAATATCCTCAGATGAAAACTAGAAAGATGCTTTGTTAGAAACTTCTTGGTGATGTGTGAATTCATCTCACAGAGTTACACATATGTTACATGCAGCAGTCCATTATCACTGTTTTTGAGGAACCTGAGAAGGACTTCTTTGGATTGCATTGAGGCCTACTTTGATTACGGAAATATCATCAGTCAAAACATGAAAGAAGCTTTCTGAGAAACTTCTTTGTGACCTGTGAATTCCTCTCACAGAGGTACAACTTAGTGCTCAGGAAGCAGTTTGCTAACACTCTTTTGTGGAATCTGCAAAGTGAGATTTGGGAGCCCATAGGGGCCCATGGTGAAAAAGGAATATCCTCAGATAATAACTGGAGAGAAGCTTACTGAGAGATTGCTTTCTGATGTGTGACTTCATCACACCGAGTTCCAACCTTCCCTTCTGAGAACAGTTTGCTAACTCTGTTATCCTGTGTTCTGCAAAGTGATATTTGGGAGCTCATTGAGTGCTATGGTGAAAGAAGAAATATCCTCAGATCAAAAGTGGAAAGAAGCCCTCTGAGAAACTGCATTTCGATGTGTGAATGCAACTCACAGAGTTACACGTTTCTCTTCAGCGTTCCTTTAGCTAACACAGTTTTCTGGAAATCTGCATTTGGATACTTGTGAACGCAATGCAGCTTGCGGAGACAAAGGAAATATCCTCAGATGAAAACGAGAAAGAAGCTTTGTTAGAAACTTCTTGGTGATGTGTGAATTCATCTCACAGAGTTACACTTACGTTTCATGCAGCGTCCATTATCACTGTTTTTGTGGAACCTGAGAAGGATATCATTGGATCGCATTGAGTCCAATGCTGATAAAGAAAATATCATCAGTTCAAAAAGTGAAAGAAGCTTTCTGAGAGACTTTGTGTGATCTGTGAATTCCATTCACAGAGTTACAGTTTAGTTCTCAGGAAGCAGTTTGCTAACACTCGTTTCGTCGAATCTGCAAAGTGAGATTTGGGAGACCATAGGGCCCCAAGGTGAAAAAGGAAATATCCTCAGATAATAACTAGAGAGAAGCTTACTGAGAGATTGCTTTCTAATGTGTGACTTCATCACACAGAGTTCCACCCTTCCCTTCTTGGAACAGTTTGCTAACTCTGTTATTTTGTGTTCTGCAAAGTGATATTTGGGAGCTCATTGAGGGCTATGGTGAAAAAGGAAATATCCTCAGATCAAAACTGGAAAGAAGCCTTCTGAGAAACTGCATTTCGATGTGTGAATGCAACTCACAGAGTTACACGTTTCTCTTCAGTGTTCAGTTTGCTAACACAGTTTTCTGGAAATCTGCAATGGGATACTTGTGAACGCAATGAAGCTTACGGTGACAAAGGAAATATCCTCAGATGAAAACTAGAAAGAAGACTTCTTAGAAACTTCTTGGTGATGTGTGAATTCATCTCACAGAGTTACACTTATGTTTCATGCAGCAGTCCATTATCACTGTTTTTGAGGAACCTGAGAAGGACTTCTTTGGATCGCATTGAGGCCTACGCTGATAAAGGAAATATCATCAGTTCAAAACGTGAAAGAAGCTTTCTGAGAAACTTCTTTGTGATCTGTGAATCCCTCTCACAGAGTTACAGCTTAGTTGTCAGGAAGCAGTTTGCTAACACTCTTTTCGTGGAATCTGCAAAGTGAGATTTGGGAGCCCATAGGGGCCCATGGTGAAAAAGGATATATCCTCAGATAATAACTAGAGAGAAGCTTACTGAGAGATTGCTTTCTGATGTGTGACTTCCTCACACGGAGTTCCACCCTTCCCTTCTTGGAACAGTTTGCTAACTCTGTTATCTTGTGTTCTGCAATGTGATATTTGGAGCTCACTGAGGGCTATGGTGAAAAAGGAAATATCCTCAGATCAAAACTGGAAAGAAGCCTTCTGAGAAACTGCATTTCGATGTGAGAATGCAACTCACAGAGTTAGTTACACTTTTCTCTTCAGTGTTCAGTTTGCTAACACTGTTTTCTGGAAACTTGCAAATGGATACTTCTGAACGCAGTGAAGCTTACGGTGACAAAGGAAATATCCTCAGATGAAAACTAGAAAGAAGGTTTGTTAGAAAAATCTTGGTGATGTGTGAATTCATCACACAGAGTTACACTTATGTTTCATGCAGAGTCCATTACCACTGTTTCTGAGGAACCTGAAAGGACTAAATTGCATCGCACTGAGGCCAACGTTGATAAAGGAAATATCATCAGTTCCAAACGTGAAAGAAGCTTTCTGAGAAACTTCTTTGTGATCTGTGAATTCCTCTCAGAGAGTTACAGCTTAGTTCTCCTGAAGCAGTTTGCTAACACTCTTTTCGTGGAATCTGCAAAGTCAGATTTGGGAGCCCACAGGGGCCCATGGTGAAAAAGGAAATATCCTCAGATAATAAGTAGAGAGAAGGTTGCTGAGAGATTGCTTTCCGATGTGTGACTTCGTCACACAGAGTTCCACCCTTCCCTTCTTGGTACAGTTTGCAAACACTGTTATCTTGTGTTCTGAAAGTGATTTTTGGGATCTCATTGAGGGGTAGGGTGAAAAAGGAAATGTCCTCAGATCAAAACTGAAAAGAAGCCTTCTGAGAACCTGCATTGCGATGTGTGAATGCAACTCAGAGAGTTACACGTTTCTCTTCAGTGTTCAGTTTGCTAACACAGTTTTCTGGAAATCTGTATTGGGATACTTGTGAACGTAATGAAAGCTTGCGGTGAAAAAGGAAATATCCTCAGATGAAAACTAGAAAGAAGCTTTGTTAGAATCTTCTTGGTGATGTGTGAATTCATCTCACAGAGTTACACTTATGTTTCATGCAGCAGTCCATTATCACATGTTTTTGAGGAACTGAGAAGGACTTCTTTGGATTGCATTGAGGCCTACGCTGATAAAGGAAATATCATCGGTCCAAACGTGAAAGAAGCTTTCTGAGTAACTTCTTTGTGATCTGTGAATTCCATTCACAGAGTTACAGCTTAGTTCTCAGGAAGCAGTTTGCTAACACTCTTTTCGTGGAATCTGCAAAGTGAGATTTAGGAGCCCATAGGGGCCCATAGTGTAAAAAGGAAATATCCTCAGATAATAACTAGAGAGAAGCTTACTGAGAGATTGCTTTCTGATGTGTGACTTCATCACACAGAGTTCCACCCTTCCCTTCTTGGAACATTTTGCTAACTCTGTTATCATGTGTTCTGCAAAGTGATATTAAGGAGCGCATGGAAGGCTATGGAGAAAAGGGAAATATCTTCAGATCAAAACTGGAAAGAAACATTCCGAGAAACTGCATTTCGATGTGTGAATTCACATCCCAGATTTAAACGTTTCTCTTCAGTGTTCAGTTTGCTAACACAGTTTTCTGGAAATCTGCAATGGAATACTTCTGAACGCAACGAATCTTGCAGTGACAAAGGAAATATCCTCAAATGAAAACTAGAAAGAAACTTCGTAGAAACTTCTTGGTGATGTGTGAATTCATGTCACAGAGTTACACTTATGTTTCATGCAGCAGTCCATTAACAGTGTTTTTGAGGAACCTGACGAGGACTTCTTGGGATCGCATTGAGGCCTACACTGATAAAGGAAATATCATCATTGCAAAACGTGAAAGAAGCTTTCTGAGAAACTTCTTTGTGATCTGTGAATTCCTCTCACAGAGTTACAGCTGAGTTCTCAGGAAGCAGTTTGCTAACACTCTTTTCGTGGAATCTGCAAAGTGAGATTTGGGAGTTCCCTAGGGGGCCCACGGTGAAAAAGGTAATATCCTCAGATGATAACTAGAAAGAAGCTTACTGAGAGATTGCTTTCCGATGTGGGCCTTCATCACACATAGTTCCAACCTTCCCTTCTTGGAACAGTTTGCTAACTCTGTTATCTTGTGTTCTGCAAAGTGATATTTAGTAGCGCATTGAAGGCTATGGTGAAAAAGGAAATATCCTCAGATCAAAACAGGAAAGAAGCCTTCTGAGAAACTGCATGTCGATGTGTGAATGCAACTCACAGAGTTACACGTTTCTCTTCAGTGTTCAGTTTGCTAACACAGTTTTCTGGAAATCTGCAATGGGATACTTGCGAATGCAATGAAGCTTGCGGTAACAAAGGGAATATCCTCAGATGAAAACTAGAAAGAAGCGTTGTTAGAAACTTCTTGGTGATGTGTGCATTCGTCTCACAGAGTTACACTTATGTTGTTTGCAGCAGTCCATTATCCATGTTTTTGAGGAACCTGAGAGGATTTCTTTGGATCGCCTTGTGGCCTACGCTGATAAAGGAAATATCATCAGTTCAAAACGTGCGAAAAGCTTTCTGGGAAACTTCTTTGTGATCTGTGAATTCCATTCACACAGTTACATGGGAGTTCACAGGAGGCAGTTTCCTAACACTCTTTTCGTGGAATCTGCCAAGTGAGATTTGGGCACCCATAGGGGCCCATGGTGAAAAAGAAAATATCCTCAGTTAATAGCTAGAAAGAAGCCTACTGAGAGATTGTTTTCTGATGGGTGACTTCATCACACAGAGTTCCACCCTTCCCTTCTTGGTACAGTTTATTAACTCTCTTATCTTGTGTTCTGCAAAGTGATATTTAGGAGCGCATTGAAATCTATGGTGAAAAAGGAAATATCCTCAGATCAAAACTCGAAAGAAGCCTTCTTAGAAACTGCACTTCGATGTGTGAATACAACTCACAGAGTTACACGTTTCTCTTCAGTGTTCAGTTTGTCAACACAAATTTCTGGAAATCTGCAATGGGATACTTGTGAACGCAATGAAGCTGACCTTGACAACGGAAATATCCTCAGATGAAAACTAGAAAGAAGCTATGTTAGAAACTTCTTGGTGATGTGTGAATTCATCTCACAGAGTTACACTTATATTTCATGCAAGAGTCCATTATCACTCTTTTTGAGGAACCTGAGAAAACTTCGTTGGATCGCATTGAGGCCTAAGCTGATAAAGGAAATAACATCGGTTCAAAACTTGAAAGAAGCTTTCTGGGAAACTTCTTTGTGATCTGTGAATTCCATTCACAGAGTTACAGTTGAGTTCTCAGGAGGCAGTTTGCTAACACTCTTTTCGTGGAATCTGCAAAGTGAGATATGGGAGACCATAGGGGCCCATGGTGTAAAAGGATATATCCTCAGATAATAACTAGAGAGAAGCTTACTGAGAGATTGCTTTCTGATTTGTGACTTCATCACACAGAGTTGAACCCTTCCCTTCGTGGAACAGTTTGCTAACTCTGTTATCTTGTGTTCTGCAAAGTGATATTTGGGAGCACTTTGAAGGCTATGGTGAAAAAGGAAATATCCTCAGATCAAAACTGGAAAGGAGCCTTCTGAGAAAATGCATTTCGATGTGTGAATGCAACTCACAGAGTTACACGTTTTCTTCAGTGTTCAGTGTGCTAACACAGTTTTCTGGAAGTCTGCAATGGGATTCTTGTGAACGCAATGAAGCTTGCGGGGACAAAGGAAATACCCTCAGATGAAAACTAGAAAGAAGCTTTTGAAGAAACTTCTTGATGAGGTGTGAATTCATCTCACCGATTTACACTTATGTATCATGCAGCGGTCCATTATCAGTGTTTTTGAGGAACCTGAGAAGGACTTCTTTGGATCGCATTGAGGCATACACTGATAAAGGAAATATCATCGGTTCCAAAAGTGAAAGAATCTTTCTGAGAAACTTCTTTGTGATCTGCGAATTCCTTTCAGAGTTACAGCTTAGTTATCAGGAAGCAGTTTGCTAACACTCTTTTCGTGGAATCTGCAAAGTGAGATTAGGGAGCCCCTAGGGGTCCATGGTGAACAAGTAAATATCCTCAGATCAAAACTGGAAAGAATCCTTTTGAGAAACTGCATTTCGATGTGTGAATGCAATTCACAGAGTTACATGTTTCTCTTCAGTGTTCAGTTTGGTAACACAGTTTTCTGGAAATCTGATATGGGTTACTTCTTAACCCAATGAAGCTTACGGTCACAAAGGAAATATCCTCAGATGAAAACTAGAAAGAGGGTGTCTTAGAAACATCTTGGTGATGTGTGAATTCATCTCACAAAGTTACACTTATGTTTCATGCAGCATTTCATTAACACTCTCTTTGAGGAACCTGAGAAGGACTTCTTTGGATTGCCTTGAGGCTTACGCTGTTAAAGGAAATATCATCAGTTCAAAAAGTGAAAGAAGCTTTCTGAGAAATTTCTTTGTGATCTGTGAAATCCTCTCACAGAGTTACAGCTTAGTCCTCAGGAAGCAGTTTGCTGACACTCTTTTTGTGGAATCTGCAAAGTGAGATTTGGGAGCCCACTGAGGGCTATGGTGAAACAGGAAATATCCTCAGATCAAAATGGAAAGAAGCATTCTGAGAAACTGCATTTCGATGTGTGAATGCAACTCACAGAGTTACACGTTTCTCTTCAGTGTACAGTTTGCTAACACAGTTTTCTGGAAATCTTCAATGGGATACTTCTGAATGGAATGAAGCTTACAGTAACATAGGAAATATCCTGAGATGGAAACTAGAAAGAAGCTTTGATAGAAACTTCTTGGTGATGTGTGAACACCTTTCACAGAGTTACACTTATGTTTCACGCAGCATTCCGTTATCACTGTTTTTGAGGAACCTGAGAAGGACTTCTTTGGATCGCGTTGAGGCCTACGCTGATAAAGGAAATGTCATCAGTTCAAAACGTGAAATAAGCTTTCTGAGAATCTTCTTTGTGATCTGTGATTTCCTCTCACAGTGTTTCAGCGTATTTCTCAGGATGCACTTTGCTGACACTCTTTTCGTGGAATCTGCAACGTGAGATTTGGGAGCTCTAGGGGAACATGGTGAAAAAGGAAATATTCTCAGACAACAACTAGAGAGAAGCTTACTGAGAGATTTCTTTCTGTTGTGTGACTTCATCACACAGAGATCCACCCTTTCCTCCTTGGAACAGTTTGTAAACTCTGTTATCTTGTGTTCTGCAAAGGGACATTAGGGAGCTCATTGAGGGCTATGGAGAAATAGGAAATATCCTCAGATGAAAACTGGAAAGAAGCCTTCTGAGAAACTGCATTTCGCTGTGTGAATGCAACTCACAGAGTTACACGTTTCTCTTCAATGTTCAGTTTGCTAACACAGTTTTCTGGAAATCTGCAATGGGATACTTCTGAACGCAACGAAGCTTACGGTGACAAAGGAAATATCCTCAGATGAAAACTAGAAAGAAGCTTTGTTAGAAACTTCTTGGTGATGTGTGAATTCATCTCACAGAGTTACACTTATGTTTCATCCAGCAGTCCATTATCAGTGTTTTTGAGGAGCCTGAGGAGGAGTTCTTTGGATTGCATTGATGCCTACGCCTATAAAGGAAATCTCATCAGTTCAAAACGTGAATGATGCTTTTGGGAAACTTCTTTGTGACCTGTGAATTCCTCTCACAGAGTTACAGCTTACTTCTCAGGAAGCAGTTTGCTGACCCTCTTTTCGTGGAATCTGCAAAGTGAGAATTGGGAGCCCATAGGGGCCCATGGTGAAAAAGGATATTTCCTCAGATAATAACTAGAGAGAAGCTTACGGAGAGGTTCCTTTCTGATGCGTGACTTCATCACACAGAGTTCCACCCTTCCCTTCTTGGAACAGTGTGCTAACTCTGTTATCTTGTGTTCTGCAAAGTGATATTTGGGAGCTCATTGAGGGCTATGGTGAAAAAGGAAATATCCTCAGATCAAACCTTGAAATAAGCCTTCTGAGAAACTGCATTTCGATGTGTGAATGCAAGTCACAGATTTACACGTTTCTCTTCAGCATTCATTTTGCTAACACAGTTTTCTGGAAATCTCCAATGGGATACTTCTGAACGCAATGAAGCTTACGGTGACAAAGGAAATATCCTCAGAAGAAAACTAGAAAGAAACTTTGTTAGAAACTTCTTGATGATGTGTGAATTCATCTCACAGTGTTACGCTTATGTTTCATGCAGCAGTACATTATCACTGTTTTTGAGGAACCTGAGAATGACTTCTTTGGATCGCATTGAGGCCTACGCTGATAATGGAAATATCATCAGTTCAAAACGTGAAAGAAGCCTTCTGGGAAACTTCTTTGTGATCTGTGAATTCCTCTCACACAGTTACAGCTTAGTTCTCAGGAAGCAGTTTACTAACACTCTTTTCGTGGAATCTGCAAAGTGATATATGGGAGCCCATAGGGGCACATGGTGCAAAAGGAAATGTCCTCAGATAATAGCTAGGGAGAAGCTTACTGAGAGATTGCTTTCTGACGTGTGACTTTGTCACACGGAGTTCCACCCGTCCCTTCTTTTAACAGTTTGTTAACTCTGTTATCTTGAGTTCTTCAAAGTGATATTTGGGAGCTCCTTGAGGGCTATGGTGAAAAAGGAAATACCCCATATCAAAACGGGAAAGAAGCCTTCTGAGAAACTGCATTTCGATGTGTGAATGCAACTCACAGAGTTACATGTTTGTCTTCAGTGTTCTGTTTGCTACCACAGTTTTCTGGAAATCTGCGATGGGATACTTCTGAACTCAAAGAAGCTTACGATGACAAAGGAAATATCCTCAGATGAAAACTAGAAAAAGCTTTGTTAGGAACGTCTTGGTGAAGTGTGAATTCCTCTCACAGTGTTACACTTATGTTTCATGCAGCAGTCCATAATCACTGTTTTTGAGGAACCTGAGAAGGACTTCTTTGGGTCGCATTGAGGCCAACGCTGATAAAGGAAATATCATCTGTTGAAAACCTGAAAGAAGCTTTCTGAGAACCTTCTTTGTGTTCTGTGAATTCCTCTAACAGAGTTACAGCTTAGTTCTCAGGAAGCAGTTTGTTAACACTCTTTTCGTGAAATCTGCAAAGTGAGATTTGGGAGCCCATAGGGGCCCATGGTGAAAAAGGAAATATCCTCAGATAAGAACTAGAGAGAAGCTTACTGAGAGATTTCTTTCTGATGTGTGACTTCATCACACAGAGTTTCACCCGTCCCTACTTGGAACAGTTTGCTAACTCTCTTATCTTGTGTTCTGCAAAGTGACATTTGGGATCTCATTGAGGGCTATGGTGAAAAAGGAAATATCCTCAGGTCAAAACTGGAAAGAAGCCTTCTGAAAAACTGCACTTCGACGTGTGAATGCAACTCACAAAGTTACACGTTTCTCTTCAGTCTTCAGTTTGCTAACACAGTTTTCTGAAAATCTGCAATGGGATTTTTCAGAATGCAATGAAGCTTACGGTGAAAAAGGAAATATGCTCAGATGAAAACTAGAAAGAAACTTTGTTAGAAACTCCTTGGTGATGTGTGAATTCATCTCACAGAGTTACACTTATGTTTCATGCAGCATTCCATTACCACAGTTTTTGAGGAAACTGAGAAGGACTTTCTTGTATCGCATTGAGGCCTACGCTGAAAACGGAAGTATCATCAGTTCAAAACGTGAAAGAACTTTCTGGGAAACCTCTTGGTGATCTGTGAATTCCTCTCACAGAGTTACAGCTTAGTTCTCAGGAAGTAGTTTGCTAACACTATTTTCGTGGAAACTGCAACGTGAGATTTGGGAGCCCATAGGGTTCCATGGTGAAAAAGGATATATCCTCAGATAATAACTGGAGAGAAGCTTACTGAGAGATTGCTTTCTTATGAATGACTTCATCACACAGAGTTCCACCCTTCCCTTCTTGGAGCAGTTTGCTAACTCTGTTATCTTGTGTTCTGTTAAGTGACATTTGGGAGCTCATTGAGGGCTATGGTGAAAAAGGAAATATCCTCAGATCTAAACTGGAAAGAAGCCTTCTAAGAAACTGCATTTCGATGTGTGAATGCAACTCACAGAGTTACACCTTTCTCTTCAGTGTTCAGCTTCCTAACGAAGTTTTCTGGAAATCTGCAATGGGATACTTCTGAACGCAATGAAGCTTATGGTGACAAAGGAAATATCCTCAGAAGAAAACTACACAGAAGCTTTGGTAGAAACATCTTGATGATGTGTGAATTCATCTCATAGAGTTACAGTTTTGTTTCATGCAGCAGTCCATGATCACTGTTTTTCAGGGAACTGAGAGGGACTTCTTTGGATCTCATTGAGGCCTACCCTGATAAAGGAAATATCATCAGTTCAAAACGTGAAAGAAGCTTTCTGAGAAACTTCTTTGTGATCTGTGAATTCCTCTAACAGAGTTGCAGCGTAGTTCTCAGGAAACAGTTTGCTAACACTCTTTTCCTGGAATCTGCAAAGTGAGATTTGGAAACCCATAGGGGCCCATGGTGAAAAAGGTTGTATCCTCAGATAATAACTAGAGAGAAGCTTACTGAGAGATTGCTTTCTGATGTGTGAGTTCATCACACAGATTTCCACCCTTCCTTCTTGAAACCGTTTGCTTACTCTGTTATCTTGTGTTCTGCAAAGTGATATTGGGGATCTCATTGAAGGCTACGGTGAAAAAGGAAATATCCTCAGATGAAAACTGGAAAAAAGCCTTCTGAGAAACTGCATTTCGATTTGTGAATTAAACTCCAGAGTAACACGTTTCTCTTCAGTGTTCAGTTTGTTAACACAGTTTTCTGGAAATCTGCAATGGGATACTTCTGAACGCAATAAAGCTTGCGGTGACAAAGGAAATATCCTCAGATGAAAACTAGAAAGAAGCTTTGTTACAAACTCTTGGTGATGTGTGAATTCATCTCACAGAGTTACACTTATGTTTCCTGCAGCCGTCCATTATCACTGTTTTTGAGGAAGCTGAGAAGGACTTCTTTGGATCGCATAGAGGCCTATGTTGATAAAGTAAATATCATCAGTTGAAAACGTGAAAGAAGCTTTCTGAGAAACTTCTTTGTGATCTGTGAATTCCTCTCACAGAGTTACAGCTGAGTTCTCAGGAAGCAGTTTGCTAACACTCTTTTCGTGGAATCTGCAAAGTGAGATTTGGGAGCCCATAGGGGTCCATGGTGAAAAAGGAAATATCCTCAGATAATAACTGGATAGAAGGTTACTGAGAGATTGTTTACTGAAGTGTGACTTCATCACAGAGAGTTCCTCCATTCCATTCTAGGAACAGTTTGCTAACTCTGTTATCTTGTGTTCTGCAAAGTGATATTTGTGATCTCATTCCTTCTATGGTGAAAAAGGAAATATCCTCACATCAAAACTGGAAAGAAGCCTTCTGAGAAACTGCATTTCGATGTGCAAATGCAACTCAGAGAGTTACACGTTTCTCTTCAGTGTTCAGATTGCTAACACAGTTTTCTGGAAATCTGCAATGGGATACTTGTGAAACCAATGAATCTTGAGGGGACAAATGAATATCCTCTGATGAAAACTAGAAAGAAGCTTTCTTAAAACTTCTTGGTGATGTTTGAGTTCATCTAACACAGTTACACTAATGTCATGCAGGAGTCCATTCTCACTGTTTTTCAGGAACCTGAGAAGGACTTCTTTGGATCGCATTGAGGCCTACACTGATAAAGGAAATTTCATCAGTTCAAAACGTGAAAGAAGCTTTCTGAGAAAGTTCTCTGTGATCTGTGAATTCCTCTCACAGAGTTACAGCTTAGTACTCAGGAAGCAGTTTGCGAACACTATTTTCGTGGAATCAGCAAAGTGAGATTTGGGAGCCCAGACGGGCCCATGGTGAAAAAGGAAATATCCTCATGTAATAACTGCAGGAAAGTTTACTGAGATATTGCTTTCTGTTGTGTGACTTCATCACACAGAGTTCCAACCTACCCTTCTTGGAGCAGTTTGCTTACTCTGTTATGTTGTGTTCTGCAAAGTGATATTTGGGAGCTCCTTGAGGGCTATGGTGGAAAAGGAAATATCCTCAGATCAAAACTGGAAAGAAGTCTTCTTAGAAACGGCATTTCCATGTGTGAATGCAACTCACAGAGTTACACGTTTCTCTTCAGTGTTCAGTGGGCTAACACAGTTTTCTGGAAATCTGCAGTGGGATACTTCTGATCGCAAAGAAGCTTGCGTTGACAAAGGAAATACCCTCAGATGAAAACTAGAAAGAAGCTTTGTTAGAAACTTCTTTGTGATATGTGAATTCATCTCACAGAGTTACACTTATGTTTCATGCAGCAGTCCATTATCATTGTTTTTGAGGAACCTGAGAGGACTTCATTGGATCGCAATGACGCCTGCGCTGATAAAGGAAATATCATCAGTTCAAAACGTGAAAGAAGCTTTCTGAGAAACTTCTTTGTGATCTGTGAATTCCTCTCACAGAGTTACAGCTGAGTTCTCAGGAAGCAGTTTGCAAACACTCTTTGCGTGGAATCTGCAAAGTGAGATTTGGGAGCCCATAGGGGCCCATGGTGAAAAAGGAAATATTTTCAGTTAATAACTAGAGAGAAAATTACTGAGAGACTGCTTTCTGATGTTTGACTTCAACACACAGAATTCCACCCATCCTTTCTGGGAACAGTTTGCTAACTCTGTTATCTGGTGTCCTGCAAGTGATATTGGGGATCTCATTGAGGGGTATGGTGAAAAAGGAAATATCCTCAGATCAAAACTGGAAAGAAGCCTTCTGAGAAATTGCATATCAATGTGTGAATGCAACTCACAGATTTACACGTTTCTCTTCCCTGTTCACTTTGCTAACACAGTTTTCTGGAAATCTGAAATGGAATACTCTTGAACGCAATGAAGCTTGCGTTGACAATGGAAATATCCTCAGATGAAAACTAGAAAGAAGCTTTCTTAGAAACTTCTTGGTGATGTGTGAATCCATCTCACAGAGTTACACTTATGTTTCATGCAGCAGTCCATTATCACTGTGTTTCAGGAACCTGAGAAGGACTTCTTTGTATCGCATTGAGGCCTACACTCATAAAGGAAATATCATCTATTCAAAACGTGAAAAACCTTCCTGAGAAACTTCTTTGTGATCTGTGAATTCCATTCACTGAGTTACAGCTTAGTTCTCAGGAAGCAGTTTGCTAACACTCTTTTCGTGGTATCTGCAAAGTGAGATTTGGGAGCCCATAGGGGCCCATGGTGAAAAAGGAAATATTCTCAGATAATCACTAGAGAGAATCTTACTGAGAGATTGCTTTCTGATGTGTGACTTCATCACACAGAGTTCCACATTTTCCTTCTTAGAACAGTTTGCTAACCCTGTTATCTTGTGTTCTGCAAAGTGATATTTAGGAGCGCATTGAAGGCTCTGTTGAAAAAGGAAATATCCTCAGATCAAAACTGGAAAAAGCCTTCTGAGAAACTGCATTTCGATGTGTGAATGCAAATCACAGAGTTACACGTTCCTCTTCAGTGTTCAGTTTTCTAACACAGATTTCTGGAAATCTGCATTGGGATACATTTGAATGCAATGAAACTTGCGGTGATAAAGGAAATATCCTCAGATGAAAACTAGAAAGAAGCTTTGTTAGAAACTTCTTGGTGATGTGTGAATTCGACTCACAGAGTTACACTTATGTTTCATGCATGAGTCCATTATCCCTGTTTTTGAGGAACCTGAGAGGACTTCTTTGGATCGCATTGAGGCCTATGCTGATAAAGGAAATATCATCAGTTCAAAACGTGAAAAAAGCTTTCAGGGAAACTTGTTTGTGATCTGTGAATTCCAGTCACAGAGTTACAGCTTAGTTCTCAGGAAGCAGTTAGCCAGCAGTCTTTTTGTGTAATCTGCAAAGTGAGATTTGTGAGCCCATAGGGGTCCAGGGTGAAAAAGCATGTATCCTCAGATAATAACTAGATAGAAGCTTACTGAGAGATTGCTTTGTGATGAATGATTTCATCACACAGAGTTCCACCCTTCCCTTCTCGGTACAGTTTGCTAACTCTGTTATCTTGTGTTCTGCAAAGTGATATTTAAGAGCGCATTGAAGGCTATGGTGTAAAAGGAAATATCCTCAGATCAAAACTGGAAAGAAACCTTCTGAGAAACTGCATTGCGATGTGTGAATGCAACTCACAGTGGTACACGTTTCTCTTCAGTGTTCAGTTTCCTAACACAGTTTTCTGGAAATCTGCAATGGGATACTTCTGAACGCAACGAAGCTTACGGTGACAAAGGAAATATCCTCAGATGAAAACTAGAAAGAAGCTTTGTTAGAAACTTCTTGGTGATGTGTGAATTCATCTCACAGAGATACACTTATGTTTCATGCAGCAGTCCATTATCAGTGTTTTTGAGGAGCCTGAGGAGGAGTTCTTTGGATTGCATTGATGCCTACGCCTATAAAGGAAATCTCATCAGTTCAAAACGTGAATGATGCTTTTGGGAAACTTCTTTGTGACCTGTGAATTCCTCTCACAGAGTTACAGCTTACTTCTCAGGAAGCAGTTTGCTGACCCTCTTTTCGTGGAATCTGCAAAGTGAGAATTGGGAGCCCATAGGGGCCCATGGTGAAAAAGGATATTTCCTCAGATAATAACTAGAGAGAAGCTTACGGAGAGGTTCCTTTCTGATGCGTGACTTCATCAAACAGAGTTCCACCCTTCCCTTCTTGGAACAGTGTGCTAACTCTGTTATCTTGTGTTCTGCAAAGTGATATTTGGGAGCTCATTGAGGGTTATGGTGAAAAAGGAAATATCCTCAGATCAAACCTTGAAATAAGCCTTCTGAGAAACTGCATTTCGATGTGTGAATGCAAGTCACAGATTTACACGTTTCTCTTCAGCATTCATTTTGCTAACACAGTTTTCTGGAAATCTCCAATGGGATACTTCTGAACGCAATGAAGCTTACGGTGACAAAGGAAATATCCTCAGAAGAAAACTAGAAAGAAACTTTGTTAGAAACTTCTTGGTGATGTGTGAATTAATCCCACAGAGTTACACTTATCTTTCTTGCAGCAGTCCTTTATCACTGTTTTTGAGGAACCTGAGAATTACTTATTTGAATCGCATTGAGGCCTACGCTGATAAACGAAATATCATCAGTTCAAAACGTGAAAAAAGCTTTCAGGTAAACTTGTTTGTGATCTGTGAATTCCTTTCACAGAGTTACAGCTTAGTCCTCAGGAAGCAGTTAGCTAACACGCTCTTCTTGGAATCTGCAAAGTGAGATTTGGGAGCCCATAGTTGCCCATGTTGAAAAAGGAAATATCCTCAGATAATAACTAGAGAGTAGCTTACTGAGAGATTGCTTTCTGATGTGTGAATTCATCACACAGAGTGCCACCCTTCCCTTCTTGGTACAGTTTGCTTACTCTGTTATCTTGTATTCTACAAAGTGATATTTAGGAGCACATTGAAGGCTGTGGTGTAAAAGGAAATATCCTCAGACCAAAGCTGGAAAGAAACCTTCAGAGAAACTGCATTTCGATGTGTGAATTCAACTCCTAGAGTTACACGTTTCTCTTCAGTGTTCAGTTTCCTAACACAGTTTTCTGTGAATCTGCAATGGGACACTTCTGAACGCAATGAAGCTTGCGGTGACAAAGGAAATATCCTGAGATGAAAACTAGAAAGAAACTTTCTTAGAAACTTCTTGGTGATGTGTGAATTCATCTCACAGAGTTACACTCTTGTTTCATGCAGCAGTCCATTATCACTGTTTTTGAGGAAACTGACAAGGACTTCTTTGGATCGCTTTGAAGCCTACGCGAATAAAGGAAATATCATCAGTTCAAAACGAGAAAGAAGCTTTCTGAGAAACTTCTTTGTGATCTGTGAATTCCATTCACAGAGTTACAGCTGAGTTCTCAGGAGCAGATTTGCTAACACTCTTTTCGTGGAATCTGCAAAGTGAGATTTGGGAGCCCATAGGGGCCCATGGTGAAAAAGGAAATATCCTCAGATAATAACTAGGAGAGAAGCTTACTGAGAGATTGCTTTCTGATGGTGACTCATCACACAGAGTTCCACCCTTCCCTTCTTGGAACAGTTTGCTAACTCTGTTATCTTGTGTTCTGCAAAGTGATATTTAGGAGCATCATTGAAGCTATGGTGAAAAAGGAAATATCCTCAGATCAAAACTGGAAAGAAGACCTTCGGAGAAACTGCGATTCGATGTGTGAATGCAACTGACAGAGATACACGTTTCTCTTCAGTGTTCTGTTGGCTAACACAGTTTTCTTGAGATCTGCAATGGGATACTTGTGAACGCAATGAAGCTTTTGGTGACAACGGAAATATCCTCAGATGAAAACTAGAGAGAAGCTTTGTTGGAAACTTCGTGATGATGTGGGAATTCATCTCAAAAGTGACACTTATGTTTCAGGCAGCAGTCCATTATCACTGTTTTTGAGGAACCTGAGAAGGAATTATTTGGATCGCATTGAGGCCTACGCTGATAAAGGAAATATCATCAGTTCAAAACGAGAAAGAAGCTTTCTGAGAAACTTCTTTCTGATCTGTGAATTCTATTGACAGTGTTACAGCTTAGTTCTCAGGAAGCAGATTGCTAACACTCTTTTCGCGGAATCTGCAAAGTGAGATTTGGGATCCCATAGGGGCCCATGGTGAAAAAGAAAATATCCTCAGATAATAACTAGAGAGAAGATTACTGAGAGATTGCTTTCTGATGTGTGACTTCATCACACAGAGTTCTACCCTTCCCTTCTTGGAACAGATTGCTAACTCTGTTTTCTTGTGTTCTGCAAAGTGATATTTAGGAGAGCATTGAAAGCTAGGGTGAAAAAGGAAATATCCTCAGATCAAAACTGGAAAGAAGCCTTCTGAGAAAGTGCATTTCGATGTGTGAATTCAACTACCGGAGTTACACGTTTCTCTTCAGTGTTCAATATGCTAACACAGTTTTCTGGAAATCTGCAGTGGGAAACTTGTGAACGCAATGAAGCTTGCGGTGACAAAGGAAATATCCTCAGATGAAAACTAGATAGAAGCTTTGTTAGAAACGTTTTGGTGATGTGTGAATTCATCTCACAGAGTTACACTTCTGTTTCATGCAGCAGTACCTTATCACTGTTTTTGAGGAACGTGAGAAGGACTTCTTTGGATTGCACTGAGGCCTACTCTGAAAAGGAAATATCATCGTTTCACAACGTGAAAGAAGCTTTCTGAGAAATTTCTTTGTGATCTGTGAATTCCTCTCACAGAGTTACAGCTGAGTTCTCAGGAAGCAGTTTGCTAACACTCTTTTCGTGTAATCTGTAAAGTGAGATTTGGGAGCTCCTAGGGGCCCATGGTGAAAAAGGAAATATCCTCAGATAATAACTGGAGAGAAGCCTACTGAGAGATTGGTTTCTGAAGTGCGACTTCATCACACAGAGTTCCAACCTTCCCTTCTTTGAAGAGTTTGCTAACTCTGTTATCGTGTGTTCTGCAAAGTGATATTTGGAAGCTCATTGATTGCTATGGTGAAAAAGGAAATACCCTCAGATCAAAACTGGAAAGAAGCCTTCTGAGAAACTGCATTTCAATGTGTGACTGTTTCTCACAGGTTACACGTTTCTCTTCAGTGTTCAGTTTGCTAATACAGTTTTCTGGAAATCTGCATTGGGATACTTGTGAACGCAATGAAGTTTGCGGTGACAAAGGAAATATCCTCAGATGAAAACTAGAAAGAAAGTTTGTTAGAAACTTCGTGGTGATGTGTGAATTCATCTCACAGAGTTACACATATGTTTCATGCAGCAGTCCATTATCACTGTTTTTGAGAAACCTGAGAAGGACTTCTTTCGATCACATTGAGGCCTACGTGGATAAAGGAAATGTCTTCAGTTCCAAACGTGAAAGAAGCTTTCTGAGTAACTTCTTGGTGTATTGTGAATTCCATTCACAGAGTTACAGCTTAGTTCTCAGGAAGCAGTTTGCTAACAGTATTTTCGTGTAATCTGCAAAGTGACATTTGGGAGCCCATAGGGGCCCATGGTGAAAAAGGAACTATCCTCAGATAATAACTAGAGAGGAGCTTACTGAGAGATTGCTTTCTGATGGGTGACTTAATAACACAGAGTTCCACCCTTCCCTTCTTGGAAGAGTTTGCTAACTCTGTTATCTTGTGTTCTGCAAAGTGATATGTAGGAACGCATTGAAGGCTATGGTGAAAAAGGAAATATCCTCAGAACAAAACTGGAAAGAAGCCTTCTGAGAAACTGCGTTTTGATGTGTGAATGCAACTCACAAAGATACACGTTTCTCTTCAGTGTTCAGTTTGGTTACACAGTTTTCTGAAAATCTGCAATGGTATACTTCTGAACGCAATGAAGCTTGCGGAGACCAAGAAAATATCCTCAGATGAAAACTAGAAAGTAGCTTTCGTAGAGACTTCTTGGTGATGTGTGAATTCATCTCACAGAATTACACTATATTTCATGCAGCAGACCATTATCACTGTGTTTGAGGAACCTGAGAAGGACCTCTTTGGATCGCATTGAGGCCTACGCGGATAAAGGAAATATCATCAGTTCAAAAAGTGAAAGAAGCTTTCTGAGAAACTTGTTTGTGATTTGTGAATTCCATTCACAGAGTTACAGCTGATTTCTCAGTGCGCAGTTTGCTAACACTCTTTTCCTGGAATCTGCAAAGTGAGATTTGGGAGCCCGTAGGGGCCCATGGTGGAAAAGGAAATGTTCTCAGATAATAACTGGAGAGAAGCTTACTGAGAGATTGCTTTCTGCTGTGTGACTTCATTACCCCGAGTTCCACCCTACCGCTCTTGAAAGCATTTGCTATCTCTGTTATCTTGTGTTCTGCAAAGTGATATTTGGGAGCTCATTGAGGGCTATGGTGAAAAAGGAAATATCCTCAGATCAAAACTGGAAGGAAGCCTTCTGAGAAATTGCGTTTCGATGTGTGAATGCAACTCACAGAGATACACGTTTCTCTTCAGTGTACAGTTTGGTCACACAGTTTTCCGGAAATCTGCAATGGGATACTTCTGAACCCAATGAAGCTTGCGGTGACAAAGGAAATATCTCAGAAAAAAACTAGAAAGAAGCTTTCGTAGAAACTTCTTGGTGATGTGTGAAATCATCTCACAGAGTTTCACTTATCTTTCATGCAGCAGTCCATTATCACTGTTTTTAAGGAACCTGAGAGGACTTCTTTGGATCGCATTGAGGCCTACGCTGATAAAGGAAATATAATCAGTTCAAAAAGTGAAAGAAACTTTCTGAGACTTCTTTGTGATCTGTGAATTCCTCTCACAGAGTGACAGCTTGAGTTCTCAGGAAGCAGTTGCTAACACTTCTTTACTGGAATTCTGCAAAGTGAGATTAGGAGCCATAGGGGCCCATGGTGAAAAGAGGAAATATCCTCAGATAATAATATGAGAGAGAAGCTTACTGAAGATTGCTTTCTGAGTGTGACTTCATCACACAGAGTTCCACACCTTCCCTTCTAGGACAGTCTTTGCTAACTCTGTTATCGTCGTGTTCTGCAAAGTGATATTTAGGAGTGCAACGAGGCTATGGTGAAAAATGAATATCCTCAGATCAAAACTGGAAAGAACCTTCTGAGAACTGCCTTTTCGATGTGTGAATTCAACTCACAAGAGTTACACGGTTCTCTTCAGTGTTCAGTTTGCTACACAGTTTTCTGGAAATCTGCAATGGGATAGCTGTGAACGCAATGAAGCTTGAGGTGACAAAGGAAATATCCTCAGATGAAAACTAGAAAGAAGCTTTGTTAGAAATATCTTGGTGATGTGTAAATTCATCTCACAGTGTTATACTTATGTTTCATGCAGCAGTCCATTATCACTGTTTTGAGGAACCTGAAAAGGACTTCTTTGGATCACAATGAGGCCTACGCTGATAAAGGAAATATCATCAGTTCAAAACGTGAAAGAAGCTTTCTGAGAAACTTCATTGTAATCTGTGAATTCCATTCACAGAGTTACAGCTGAGTTCTCAGGAAGCAGTTTGCTAACACTCTTTTCGTGGAATCTCCAAAGTGAGATTTGGGAGCCCATAGTGGCCCATGATGAAAAAGGAAATATCCTCAGATAATTACTGGAGAGAAGCTTACTGAGAGATTGCTTTCTGATGTGTGAATTCATCACACACAGTTCCACCCTTCCCTTCTTGGAACAGTTTGCTAACTCTGTTATCCTGTGTTCTGCAAAGTGATACTTAGAAGCGCATTGAAGGCTATCGTGAAAAAGGAAATATCCTCAGATGAAAACTGGAAAGAAGCTTTCTGAGAAACTGCATTTCGATGTGTGAATGCAACTCGCAGAGTTAAACGTTTCTCTTCAATGTTCAGTTTGCTAACACATTTTTTCGGAAATCTGCAATGCGATACTTTTGAACTCAATGAAGCTTACGTTGGCAAAGGAAATATCCTCAGATTAAAACTAGAAAGAAGCTTTGTTAGAAACTTCTTGGTGATGTGAGAATTCATCTCACAGAGTTACACTTATGTTTCACGCAGCAGTCCATTATCACTGTTTTTGAGGAACCTGAGAAGGACTTCTTTGGATCGCATTGAGACCTACGCTGATAAAGGAAATGTCATCAGTTCAAAACGTAGAAGAAGCTTTCTGAGAAACATCTTTATGATCTGTGAATTCCATTCCCAGCGTTACAGCTGAGTTCTCTGTAAGCAGTTAGCTAACACTCTTTTCGTGGAATCTGCAAAGTGAGATTTGGGAGTCCACAGGGGTCCATGGTGAAAAAGGAAATATCCTCAGATAATAACTACAGAGAAGCTTACTGTGAGATTGATTTCTGATGTGTGACTTCATCACACAGAGTTCCACCCTTCCCTTCTTAGAACAGTTTGCTAACTCTGTTATCTTGTGTTCTGCAATGTGATATTTAGAAGGGCGTCGAAGGCTATGATGAAAAAGGAAATATCCTCAGATCAAAACTGGAAAGTACACTGCTGAGGAACTGCATTTCGATGGGTGAATGCAACTCACAGAGTTACACGTTTCTCTTCAGTGTCCAGTTTGTTAACACAGTTTTCTGGAAATCTGCAATGGGATACTTCTGAACGCAATGAAGCTTGCGTTGAGAAAGGAAATATCCTCAGATGAAAACTAGAAAGAAGCTTTGTTAGAAACTTCTTGTTGATTTGTGAATTCTTCTCCCAGAGTTACACTTATGTTTCATGCAGCAGTCCATTATCACTGTTTTTGAGGAACCTGAGAGGACTTTTTGGATCGCATATTGGCCTAAGCTGATAAAGGAAATATCATCAGTTTAAAACGTGAAAATAGCTTTCTGGGAAACTTCTTTGTGATCTGTGAATTCCATTCACAAAGTTACAGCGGAGTTCTCAGGAGGCAGTTTCCTAACACTCTTTTCGTGGAATCTGCAAATTGAGACTTGGGAGCCCATAGGGGCCCATGGTGAAAAAGGAAATATCCTCAGATAATAACAAGAGAGAAGCTTACTGAGAGATTGCTTTCTGATGTGTGACTTCATCACACAGAGTTCCACCCTTCCCTTCTTGGAACAGTTTGTTAACTCTGTTATCTTGTGTTCTGCATAGTGATATTTGGGAGCTCTTTGAGGGCTATGGTGAAAAAGGAAATATCCACAGATCAAAACTGGAAAGAATCCTTCCAAGAAACTGCATTTCGGTGTGTGAATGCAACTCACAGAGTTACACGTTTCTCTTCAGTGTTCAGTTTGCTAACACAGTTTTCTGGAAATCTGCAATGGGATACTTCTGAACGCAATGAAGCTTACGGTGACAAAGGAGATATCCTCAGATGAAAACTAGAAAGAAGCGTTGTTAGAAACTTCTTGGTGATGTGTGAATTCATCTCACAGAGTTACACTTATGTTTCATGCAGCAGTCCATTATCACTGTTTTTGAGGAACCTGAGAAGGACTTTTTGGATCGCATTGAGGCCTACGCTGATAAAGGAAATATCATTGGTTCCAAACGTGAAAGAAGCTTTCTGAGAAACTTCTTTGTGATCTGTGAATTCCTCTCACAGAGTTACAGCTTAGTTCTCAAGAAGCAGTTTGCTAACACTCTGTTCGTGGAATCTGCAAAGTGAGATTTGGGAGACAGTTGGGGCCCACGGTGAAAAAGGAAATATCCTCACATATTAACTAGAGAGAAGCTTACTTAGAGATTGCTTTCCGATGTGTGACTTCATCACACAGAGTTCCACCCTTCCCTTCTTGGTCCAGTGTGTTAACTCTGTTATCTTGTGTTCTGCAAAGTTATCTTTGGGGGCTCATTGAGGGCTATGGTGAAAAAGGAAATATCCTCAGAACGAAAATGGAAAGAAGCCTTGGGAAAAACTGCGTTTCAATGTGTGAATGCAACTCCCAGAGTTACACGTTTCTCTTCAGTGTTCAGTTTGCTAACACAGCTTTCTGGAAATCTTCAATGGGATACATCTAAATGCAATGAAGCTTTCTCTGACAAAGGAAATATCCTCAGATGAAAACTAGAAAGAATCTTTCGTAGAAACTTCTTGGTGATGTGTGACTTCATCTCACAGAGTTACACTTATGTTTCATGCAGCAGTCCAATTATCACTGTTTTTCAGGAACCTGAGAAGGACTGCTTTGGATCACTTTGAGGCCTACGCTGATAAAGGAAATATCATCGGTTCCAAAAGTGAAAGAAACTTTCTGAGAAACTTTTGTGTGATGTGTGAATTCCATTCACAGAGTTACAGTTTAGTCCTCAGGAAGCAGTTTGCTAACACTCTTTTCATGGAATCTGCAAGCTGTGATTGGGAAGCCCATAGGGGCCCATGGTGAAAAAGGATATATCCTCAGATAATAGCTAGAGAGAAGCTTCCTGAGAGATTGTTTTCTTATGTGTGACTTCATCGCACAGAGTTACACCCTTCAATTCTTTGAACATTTTGCTAACTCTGTTATCTTGTGTTCTGCAAAGTGATACTTGAGAGCTCATTGAGGGCCATGGTGAAAAAGGAAATATCCTCAGATCAAACTAGAAAGAAGCCTTCTGAGAAACTGCATTTCGTTGTGTGAAAGCAACTCCCAGAGTTACATGTCTCTCTTCAGTGTTCAGTTTGCTAACACAGCTTTCTGGAAATCTTCAATGGGATACTTCTGAACGCAATGAAGCTTTCTCTGACAAAGGAAATATCCTCAGATGAAAACTAGAAAGAAACTTTCGTAGAAACTTCTTGGTGATGTGTGAATTCATCTCACAGAGTTACACTTATGTTTCATGCAGCAGTCCATTATACTTTTTTTCAGGAACCTGAGAAGGACTTATTTGGATCACTTTGAGTCCTACGCTGATAAAGGAAATATCATCGGTTCCAAAAGTGAAAGAAGCTTTCTGAGAAACTTCTGTGTGATGTGTGAATTCCATTCACAGAGTTACAGCTTAGTTCTCAGGAAGCAGTTTGCTAGCACTCTTTTCATGGAATCTGCAAGGTGTGATTGGGAAGCCCATAGGGGCCCATGGTGAAAAAGGATATATCCTCAGATAATAACTAGAGAGAAGCTTCCTGAGAGATTGTTTTCTTATGTATGACTTCATCACACAGAGTTACACCCTTCAATTCTTTGAACATTTTACTAACTCTATTATCTTGTGTTCTACAAAGTGATTCTTGAGAGCTCATTGAGGGACATGGTGAAAAAGGAAATATCCTCAGATCAAAACTAGAAAGAAGCCTTCTGAGAAACTGCATTTCATTGTGTGAAAGGAATTCCCAGAGTTACACCTTTCTCTTCAGTGTTCAGTTTGCTAACACAGTTTTCTGGAAATCTGCATTGGGATACTTGTGAACGCAATGAAGCTTGCGGTGACAAAGGAAATATCCTCAGATGAAAACTACAAAGAAGCTTTGTTAGAAACTTCTTGGTGATGTGTGAATTCATCTCACAGAGTAACACTTATGTTTCATGCAGCAGTCCATTATCACTGTTTTTGAGGAAGCTGAGAGGACTTCTTTTGATCACATTGTGGCCTACGCTTATAAGGGAAATATCATCAGTTCAAAACGTGAAAGAAGCTTTCTGAGAAACTTCTTTGTGATCTGTGAATTCCATTCACAGAGTTACAGGTTAGTTCTCAGGAAGCAGTTTGCTAACGCTCTTTTTGTGGAATCTGCAAAGTGAGATATGGGAGCCCATAGGGGCCAATGGTGAAAAAGGAAATATGCTCAGATAATAACTGGAGAGAAGCTTACTGAGAGATTGCTTTCTGAAGTGCGACTTCATCACACAGAGTTCAACCCTTCCATTCTTGCTACAGTTTGCTAGCTCTGTTATCTTGTTTTCTGCAAAGTGATATTTGGGAGCTCACTGAGGGCTATGGTGAAAAAGGAAATATCCTCAGATTAAAACTGGAAAGAAGCCTTCTGAGAAACTGCATTTCGATGTGTGCATGCAACTCACAGTGTTACACGTATCTCTTCGGCGTTTAGTTTGCTAACACAGTTTTCTGGAAATCTGCAATGGGATACTTGTGAATGCAATGAAGCTTGTGGTGACAAAGGGAATATCCTCAGACGAAAAGTAGAAAGAAGCTTTGTTAGAAATTTCTTGGTGATGTGTTAACTCATTTCACAGAGTTACACTTACTTTTCATGCAGCAATCCATTATCACTGTTTTTGAGGAACCTGAGAAGGATTTTTTGGATTGCATTGAGGCCTATGCTGACAAAGGAAATGTCATCAGTTCAAACTGTGGAAGAACCTTTCTGAGAAACATCTTTGTGATCTGTGAATTCCTCTGACACAGTTACAGCTTTGTTCTCAAGAAGCAGGTCGCTAACACTCTTTTCGTGGAATCTGCAAAGTGAGATTTGGGATCCCATAGGGGCCCATGGTGAAAAAGGAAATATCCTCAGATAATAACTGGAGAGAAGCTTACTGAGAGATTTCTTTCTGGTGTGTGACTTCATCACACAGAGTTCCACCCTTCCCTTCTTGGAACAGTTTGCTAACTCTGTTATCTTGTGTTCTGCAAAGTGATATTTAGGAGCGCATTGAAGGCTATGGTGAAAAAGGATATATCCTCAGATCAAAACTGGAAAGAAGCTTTCTGAGAAACTGCATTTCGATGTGTGAATGCAAGTCACAGAGTTACACGTTTCTCTTCAGTGCTCAGTTTGCTAACACAGTTTTCTGGAAATCTGCATTGGGATACTTCTGAACGCAATGAAGCTTGCGGTGACAAAGGAAATATCCTCAGATGAAAACTAGAAAGAAGCTTTGTTAGAAATTTCTTCGTGATGTATGAATTCATCTCACAGAGTTACACTTATGTTTCATGCAGCAGTCCATTATCACTGTTTTTGAGGAACCTGAGAAGGACTTGTTTGGATCGCATGGAGTCCTACACTGATAAAGGAAATATCATCAGTTCAAAACGTGACAAAATCTTTCTGAGAAACTTCTTTGTGATCTGTGACTTCCTCTCACAGAGTTACAGCTGATTTCTTAGGAAGCAGTTTGCTAACAGCTCTTTTCGTGGAATCTGCAAAGTGAGATTTGGGAGCCCTTAGGGGCCCAAGGTGAAAAAGGAAATATCCTCACACGATAACTGGAGAGAAGCTTACTGAGAAATTGCTTTCTAATGTGTGACTTCATCACACAGAGTTCCACCCTTCCCTTCTTGGAAGAGTTTGCTAACTCTGTTATCTTGTGTTCTGCAAAGTGATATTTGGGAGCTCATTGAGAGCTATCGTGAAATAGGAAATATCCTCAGATCAAACCTGGAAAGAAGGCTTCTGAGAAATTGCATTTCGATGTGTGAATGCAACTGACAGAGTTACACGTTTCTCTTCAGTGTTCACTGGGTAACACAGTTTTCTGGAAGTCTGCAATGGGATACTTGTGAACGCAATGAAGCTTACGGTGACAAAGAAAATATGGTCACATGAAAACTAGAAAGAAGCTTTGTTAGAAACTTCTTGGTGATGTGTGAATTCATCTCACAGAGTTACACTTATGTTTCATGCAGCAGTCCATTATCACTGTTTATCAGGAACATGAGAGGACTTCTTTGGATCGCATTGAGGCCTACGCTGATAAAGGAAATATCCGTTCAAAACGTGAAAGAAGCTTTCTGAGAAACTTCTTTGTGATCTGTGAATTCCTCTCACAGAGTTACAGCTGAGTTCTCAGGAAGTAGTTTGCTAACACTCTTTTCGTGGAATCTGCAAAGTGAGATTTGAGAGCCCATAGGGGTCCATGGTGAAAAAGGAAATATCCTCAGATAATAACTGGAGAGAAGCTTACTGAGAGATTGCTTTCTGAAGTGTGACTTCATCACACATAGTTCCACCCTTCCCTTCTTGGAACAGTTTGCTAACTCTGTTATCTTGTGTTCTGCAAAGTGATATTTCGGAGCACATTGAAGGATATGGTGAAAAAGTAAATATCCTTAGATCAAAACTGGAAAGAAGCCTTCTGAGGAACTGCATTTCGATGTGTGAATTCAACTCACAGAGTTACACGTTTCCCTTCAGTGTTCAGTTTGCTAACACAGTTTTCTGGAAATCTGCAATGGGGAACTTGTGAACGCAATGAAGCTTGTTGTGACAAAGGAAATATCCTCAGATGAAAACTAGAAAGAAGCTTTGTTAGAAACTCCTTGGTGGTGTGTCAATTCATCTCACAGAGTTACACTTATGTTTCATGCAGCAGTCCATTATCACTGTTTTTGAGGAAGCTGAGAGGACTTCTTTGGATCGCATTGTGGCCTACGCTTATAAGGGAAATATCATCAGTTCAAAACGTGAAAGAAGCTTTCTGAGAAACTTCTTTGTGATCTGTGAATTCCATTCACATAGTTACAGGTTAGTTCTCAGGAAGCAGTTTGCTAACGCTCTTTTTGTGGAATCTGCAAAGTGAGATTTGGGAGCCCATATGGGACCATGGTGAAAAAGGAAATATGCTCAGATAATAACTGGAGAGAAGCTTACTGAGAGATTGCTTTCTGAAGTGCGACTTCATCACACAGAGTTCAACCCTTCCCTTCTTGCTACAGTTTGCTAGCTCTGTTATCTTGTGTTCTGCAAAGTGATATTTGGGAGCTCATTGAGGGCTATGGTGAAAAAGGAAATATCCTCAGATTGAAACTGGAAAGAAGCCTTCTGAGAAACTGCATTTCGATGTGTGCATGCAACTCACAGTGTTACACGTATCTCTTCAGCGTTTAGTTTGCTAACACAGTTTTCTGGAAATCTGCAATGGGATACTTGTGAACTCAATGAAGCTTGCGGTGACAAAGGAAATATCCTCAGATGAAAACTAGAAAGATGCTTTGTTACAAACTTCTTGGTGATGTGTGAATTCACCTCACAGAGTTACACTTATGTTTCATGCAGCAGTCCATTATCACTGTATTTGAGGAACCTCTGAAGGACGTCTTTGGATCGCTTTGAGGCCTATGCTGATAAAGGAAATATCATCAGTTCAAACTGTGAAAGAACCTTTCTGAGAAACATCTTTGTGATCTGTGAATTCCTATCGCAGAGTTACAGCTTCGTTCTCAGGAAGCAGTTTGCTACCACTCCTTTCATGGAATCTACAAAGTGAGATATGGGTGCCCATAGGGGCCCATGGTGAAAATGGAAATATCCTCAGATAATAACAAGAGAGAAGCTTACTGACAGATTGCTTCCTGATGTGTGACTTCATCACACAGATTTCCACATTTACCTTCTTGGAACAGTTCCTAAATCTGTTATCTTCTGTTCTGCAAGGTGATATTTAGGAGCGCATTGAAGGCGTTGATGAAAAAGGAAATATCCTCAGAGCAAAACTGGAAAGAAGCTTTCTGAGAAACTGCATTTCGAAGTGTGAATGCAACTCACATAGTTACACTTTTCTCTTCAGTGTTCCGTTTGCTAAGACAGTTTTCTGGAAATCTGCAATGGGAAACTTGTGAATGCAATGAAGCTTGTGGTGACAAAGGGAATATCCTCAGACGAAAAGTAGAAAGAAGCTTTGTTAGAAATTTCTTGGTGATGTGTTAATTCATTTCACAGAGTTACACTTACGTTTCATGCAGCAATCCATTATCACTGTTTTTGAGGAACCTGAGAAGGATTTTTTGGATTGCATTGAGGCCTCTGCTGACAAAGGAAATATCATCAGTTCAAACTGTGGAAGAACCTTTCTGAGAAACATCTTTGTGATCCGTGAATTCCTCTGACACAGTTACAGCTTTGTTCTCAAGAAGCAGGTCGCTAACCCTCTTTTCGTGGAATCTGCAAAGTGAGATTTGGGATCCCATAGGGGCCCATGGTGAAAAAGGAAATATCCTCAGATAATAACTGGAGAGAAGCTTACTGAGAGATTTCTTTCTGGTGTGTGACTTCATCACACAGAGTTCCACCCTTCCCTTCTTGGAACAGTTTGCTAACTCTGTTATCTTGTGTTCTGCAAAGTGATATTTAGGAGCGCATTGAAGGCTATGGTGAAAAAGGATATATCCTCAGATCAAAACTGGAAAGAAGCTTTCTGAGAAACTGCATTTCGATGTGTGAATGCAAGTCACAGAGTTACACGTTTCTCTTCAGTGCTCAGTTTGCTAACACAGTTTTCTGGAAATCTGCATTGGGATACTTCTGAACGCAATGAAGCTTGCGGTGACAAAGGAAATATCCTCAGATGAAAACTAGAAAGAAGTTTTGTTAGAAATTTCTTCGTGATGTATGAATTCATCTCACAGAGTTACACTGATGTTTCATGCAGCAGTCCATTATCACTGTTTTTGAGGAACCTGAGAAGGACTTGTTTGGATCGCATGGAGTCCTACACTGATAAAGGAAATATCATCAGTTCAAAACGTGACAAAATCTTTCTGAGAAACTTCTTTGTGATCTGTGACTTCCTCTCACAGAGTTACAGCTGATTTCTTAGGAAGCAGTTTGCTAACGCTCTTTTCGTGGAATCTGCAAAGTGAGATTTGGGAGCCCTTAGGGGCCCATGGTGAAAAAGGAAATATCCTCACACGATAACTGGAGAGAAGCTTACTGAGAAATTGCTTTCTAATGTGTGACTTCATCACACAGAATTCCACCCTTCCCTTCTTGGAAGAGTTTGCTAACTCTGTTATCTTGTGTTCTGCAAAGTGATATTTGGGAGCTCATTGAGAGCTATCGTGAAAAAGGAAATATCCTCAGATCAATCCTGGAAAGAAGGCTTCTGAGAAATTACATTTCGATGTGTGAATGCAACTGACAGAGTTACACGTTTCTCTTCAGTGTTCACTGGGCTAACACAGTTTTCTGGAAGTCTGCAATGGGATACTTGTGAACGCAATGAAGCTTACGGTGACAAAGAAAATATGGTCACATGAAAACTAGAAAGAAGATTTGTTAGAAACTTCTTGGTGATGTGTGAATTCATCTCACAGAGTTACACTTATGTTTCATGCAGCAGTCCATTATCACTGTTTATCAGGAACATGAGAGGACTTCTTTGGATCGCATTGAGGCCTACGCTGATAAAGGAAATATCCGTTCAAAACGTGAAAGAAGCTTTCTGAGAAACTTCTTTGTGATCTGTGAATTCCTCTCACAGAGTTACAGCTGAGTTCTCAGGAAGCAGTTTGCTAACACTCTTTTCGTGGAATCTGCAAAGTGAGATTTGAGAGCCCATAGGGGTCCATGGTGAAAAAGGAAATATCCTCAGATAATAACTGGGGAGAAGCTTACTGAGAGATTGCTTTCTGAAGTGTGACTTCATCACACATAGTTCCACCCTTCCCTTCTTGGAACAGTTTGCTAACTCTGTTATCTTGTGTTCTGCAAAGTGATATTTGGGAGCTCATTGGGCGTTATGGTGCAAAAGGAAATATCCTCAGATCAAAACTGGAAAGAAGCATTCTGTGAAACTGAATTTCGATGTGTGAATTCAACTCACAGAGTTACACGTTTCCCTTCAGTGTTCAGTTTGCTAACACAGTTTTCTGGAAATCTGCAATGGGGAACTTGTGAACGCAATGAAGCTTGTGGTGACAAAGGAAATATCCTCAGATGAAAACTAGAAAGAAGCTTTGTTAGAAACTCCTTGGTGGTGTGTCAATTCATCTCACAGAGTTACACTTATGTTTCATGCAGCAGTCCATTATCACTGTTTTTGAGGAACCTGAGAGGACTTCTTTGGATCGCATTGAGGCCTACGCTGATAAAGGAAATGTCCTCAGTTCGAAACGTGAAAAAAGCTTTCTGAGAAACTTTTTTGTGATCTGTGAATTCCGTTCACAGAGTTACAGCTTAGTTCTCAGGAAGCAGTTTGCTAACACTTTTCTTGGAATCTGCAAAATGAGATTTGGGAGCCCATAGGGGCCCATGGTGAAAAAGGAAATATCCTCAGATAATAAGTAGAGAGAAGCTGACTGAGAGATTGCTTTCTGATTTGTGACGTCAGCACACAGCGTTCCACTTTTCCCTTCTTCGAAATGTTTGCTAACTCTGTTTTCTTGTGTTCTGCAAAGTGATATTTGGGAACTCATTGAGGGCTATGGTGAAAAAGGAAGTGTACTCAGATCAAAACTGGAAAGAAGCCCTCTGAGAAAATGCATTTCGATGTGTGAATGCAACTCACAGAGTTACACGTATCTTTTCAGTGTTCAGTTTGGTAACAAAGTTTTCTTTAAATCTGCAATGGGATACATGTGAACCCAATGAAGCTGGCGGTGACAAAGGAAATATCCTCAGAGGAATACTAGATAGAAGCTTTGTTACAAACTCCTTGGTGAACTGTGAATTCATCCCACAGAGTTACACTTATGTTTCATGCAGCAATCCATTATCACTGTTTTGAGGAACCTGAGAAGGACTTTTTTGGATCTCTTTGAGGCCTACGCTGATGAAGGAAATATCATCAGTACAAAACATGAAAGAAGTTTCCCGAGAAACTTCTCTATGATTTGTAAATTCCTCTCACAGTGTTACAGCTTAGTTCTCAGGAAGCAGTTTGCTAACTCTCTTTTCGTGGAATCTGCAAAGTGAGATTTGGGAGCCCATAGGGACTCATGGTGAAAAAGGAAATATCCTCAGATAATAACTAGAGAGAAGCTTACTGAGAGATTGCTTTCTGATATGTGACTTCTATACACAGAGTTCCACCCTTCCCTTCTTGGAACAGTTTGCTATCTCTGTTATCTTGTGTTCTGCAAAGTGATATTTGAGAGCTCATTGAGGGCTGTGGTGAAAAAGGAAATATCCTCAGATCGAAACTGGAATGAAGCCTTCTGAGTAAATGCATTTCGATGTGTGAATGCATCTCACAGAGTTACGAGTTTCTCTTCAGTGTTCAGTTTGCTAACACAGTTTTCTGGAAATCTGCAATTTGATACTTCTGAATGCAATGAAGCTTGCGGTGACAAAAGAAATATTCTCAGATAAAAACTAGAAAGAATCCTTGTTAGAAAATTCTTGGTGATGTGTGAATTCATCTCACAGAGTTACACTTATGTTTCATGCAGCAATCCATTCTCACTGTTTTTAAGGAACCTGAGAAGGACTTCTTTTAATCGCATTGAGGCCTACGAGGATAAAGGAAATATCATCAGTTTAAAACGTGAAAGAAGCTTTCTGAGAAATTTCTTTGTGTTCTGTGAATTCTTCTCACAGAGTTACAGCTGCGTTCTCTGGAAGCAGTTTGCTAACGCTCTTTTCGTCGAATCTGCAAAGTGAGATTTGGGAGCCCATAGGGGCCCATGGTGAAAAAGGAAATATCCTCAGATTATAATTTGAGAGAAGCTTCCTGAGAGATTGCTTTCTGATGTGTGACTTCATCACACAGGGTTCCACCCTTCCCTTCTTGGAACAGTTTGCTAACTCTGTTATCTTGTGTTCTGCAAAGTGATATTTAGGAGCTCATTGAGGGCTATGGTGAAAAAGGAAATATCCTCAGATCAAAACTGGAAAGAAGCCTTCTGAGAAACTGCATTTTGATGTGCGAATGCAACTCAAAGAGTTAAACGTTTCTCTTCAGTGTTCAGTTTACTAAAACAGTTTTCTGGAAATCTGAAATGGGATACTTGTCAACGCAACGAATCTTGCGGTGACAAAGGAAATATCCTCAAATGAAAACTAGAAAGAATCTTTGTTAGAAACTTCTTTGGGACATGTGAATTCATCTCACAGTGTTACACTTATGTTTCACGCAGCAGTCCATTATCACTGTTTTTCAGGAACATGAGAAGGATTTCTTTGGATCGCCTTGAGGTCTACGCTGAAAAACGAAATACCATCAGTTCAAAACGTGAAAGAAGCTTTCTGAGAAACTTCTTTGTGATCTGTGAATTCCACTCACAGATTTACCGCTTAGATCTCAGGAAGCTTTTTGCTAACACTCTTTTCTTGTAATCTGCAAAGTGAGATTTGGGAGCCCATAGGGGCCCATTGTAAAAAACGTAATATCCACAGATAATAACTACAGAGAAGGTTGCTGAGAGATTGCTTTCTGATGTGTGACTTCATCACACAGAGTTCCACCCTTCCCTTCCTGGAACAGTTTGCAAAGTCTTTTATCTTTGTTTTGTACAACGATACTTAGGAGGGCATTGAAGATTATAGTGAAAAAGGAAATATCCTCGGATCAACACTGGAAAGAAGGCTTTTGAGAAACTGGATTTCGATGTGTGAATGCAACTCACAGAGTTACACGTTTCTCTTCATTGTTCAGTTTGCTAACACAGTTTTCTAGAAATCTGCAGTGGGATACTTCTGAACGCAATGAAGCTTGCGGTGACAAAAGAAATATCCTTAGATGAAAACTAGAAAGCAGCTTTTGTAGAAACTTCTTGGTGATGTGTGAATTAATCTCACAGAGTTACACTTATGTTTCATGAGGCAGTCCATTATCACTGTTTTTGAGGAACCTTAGAAGGACTTCTTTGGATCGCCTTGAGGCCTATGCTTAAAAACGAAATATCATCAGTACAAACGTGAAGGAAGCTATCTGAGAAACTTCTTTGTGATCTGTGAATTCCTCTCACAGATTTACAGCTTAGTTCTCAGGAAGCATTTTGCTAACACTCTTTTCTTGGAATCTGCAAAGTGAGATTTGGGAGCCCATAGGGGCCCATTGTGAAAAACGAAATATCCTCAGATAATAACTAGAGAGAAGCTTACTGAAAGATTGCTTTCTGATGTGTTACTTCATCACACAGATTTCCACAATTCCCTTCTTTGAACAGTTTGCTATCTCACTTATCTTGTGTTCTGCAAAGTGATATTTGGGAGCCCATTCTGGGCTATGGTGAAAAAGGAAATGTCCTCAGATCAAAACTGGAAAGAAGCCTTCTGAGAAACTGCATTTCGATGTGTGAATGCAACTCACAGAGTTCCAAGTATCTCTTCAGTGTTCAGTTTGCTAACACAGTTTTCTGGAAATCTGCAATGGGATACTTCTGAACGCAATGAAACTTGGGGTGACGAAGGAAAGCTCCTCAGATGTAAACTGAAAAGAAGCTTTGTTTGAAACTTCTTGTTAATGAGTGCATTCATTTCACAGAGTTACACATATGTTTCATGCAGCAGTCCATTATCACAGTTTTTGAGGAACCTGAGAGGACTTCTTTGGATCGCATTTAGACCTATGCTGATAAAGGAAATAACATCATTTCAAAACGTGAAAGAAGCTTTCTGAGAAACTTCTTTGTGATCAGTGAATTCCTCCCATAGGGTTATAGCTTGGTTCTCAGGAAGCAGTTTGCTAACACTCTTTTCCTATAATCTGCAAAGAGAGATTTGGGAGCCCATAGGGGCGCATGGTGAAAAAGGAAATATCCTCAGATAATAAGTAGAGAGAAACTTACTGAGAGATTGCTTTCTGATATGTGACTTCATCACACAGAGTTCCACCCTTCCCTTCCTGGAAGAGTTTGCTAACTGTGTTATCTTGTGTTCTGCAAAGTGGTATTTAGGAGCGCATTGAAGGCTATGGTGAAAAAGGAAATATCCTCAGATCAAAAGTGGAAAGAAGCCTTCTGTGAAACAGCATTTCGATGTGTGAGTGCAACTCCCAGAGTTACATGTTCCTCTTCTGTGTCCAGTTTGCTAACACAGTTATCGGGAAATCTTCAATTTGATACTTGTGAACGCAGTGCAGCTTTTGGTGACAAAGGAAATATCCTTAGATGAAAACTAGAAAGAAGCTTTCGTAGAAACTTTTTTGTGATGTGCGAATTCATCTCACAGAGTTACACTTATGTTTCATGCAGCAGTCCATTATCACTGTTTTTGACTAACCTGAGAAGCACTTTTTGGATCGCATTGAGGCATACGGTGATAAAGGAAATATCAGTTCAAAACATGAAAGAAGCTTTCTGAGAAACTTCCTCGTGATCGGTGAATTCCTCACACAGATTTACAGCTGAATTCTCAGGAAGCAGTTTGCTAACACTCTTTTAGTGGAATCTGCAAGTGACATTTGGGGCCCATCGGGGCCCAAGGTGAAAAAGGAAACATCCTCAGATAACAACTAGAGAGAAGCTTACTGAGATTTTGCTTTCTGATGTGTGACTTCAGCACACAGAGTTCCACGCTTCCCTTCTTTGAACAGTTTGCAAACGCTTTTATCTTTGTTTGGTAAAGTGATATTTAGGAGCGCATTGAGGGCTACGGTGAAAAAGGAAATATCCTCAGATCAAAACTGGAAAGAAGCCTTCTGAGAAACTGCATTTCGATGTGTGAATGCAACTCCCAGAGTTACACGTTTCTATTCAGTGTTCAGTTTCCTAACACAGTTTTCTGGAAATCTGCAATGGGATTCTTGTGAACGAAATGAAGCTTGTGGTGACAAAGGAAATATCCTCAGATGAAAACTAGAAAGAAGCTTTGTTAGAAACTTCTTGTTGGTGTGTCATTTCATCTCACAGAGTTACACTTATGTTTCATGCACCAGTCCAGTATCACTGTTTTTGAGGAACCTGAGAGGACTTCGTTGGATCGCATTGAAGCCTACTCTAATAAAGGAAATATCATCGGTTCCAAACGTGAAAGAAGCTTTCTGAGAAACTTCTTTTTGATCTGTGAATTCCTCTCACAGAGTTACAGCTTAGTTCTCAGGAAGCCCGTTTGCTAACACTCTTTTCGTGGAATCTGCACAGTTAGATTTGGGAGCCCATAGGGGCCCATGGTGAAAAAGGAAATATCTTCAGACAATAACTGGAGAGAAGATTGCTGACAGATGGCTTTCTGCTGTGCGACTTCATCATATTAGAGATCCACCCTTCCCTTCTTGCTACAGTTTGCTAACTCTGTTTTCTTGTGTTCTGCAAAGTGATATTTGGGAACTTATTGAAGGCTATGTTGAAAAAGGATATATCCTCAGATCAAAACTGGAAAGAAGCCTTCTGAGAAACTGCATTTCGATGTGTGAATGCAACTCACAGAGTTACACGTTTCTCTTCAGTGTTCAGATTGCTAGCACAGTTTTCTGGAAATCTGCAATGGGATACTTCTGAACACACTGGAGCTTGCAGTAACAAATTAAATATCCTCAGATGAAAACTGGAAAGAAGCTTTCCTGGAAAATTCTTGGTGATGTGTGAATTCATCTCACAGAGTTACACTTATGTTTCATGCAGCAGTCCATTATCACTGTTTTTGAGGAACCTGAGAAGGATTTGTTTGTATCGCATTGAGGCCTACCCTGATAAAGGAAATATCATCAGTTCAAAATGTGAAAGAAGCTTTCTGAGAAACTTCTTTGTGATCTGTGAATTCCTCTCACAGAGTTACAGCTTAGTTCTCTGGACACAGTTTGCTAACACTCTTTTTATGGAAACTGCAAAGTGAGATATGGGAGCCCATAGGGTCCACCGTGAAAAGGAAAATGTCCTGAGATAATAACTGGAGAGAAGCTTACTGAGAGATTGCTTTCTGATGTGTCCCTTCATCACACAGAATTCCACACCTCCCTTCTTGGAAGAGTTTGCTAACTCTGTTATCTTGTGTTCTGCAGAGTGATATTTGAGATGTCATTGAGGGCTATGGTGAAAAAGGAAATATCCTCAGATCAAAACTGGAAAGAAGCCCTCTGAGAAACTGCATTTCGATTTGTGAATGCAACTCACAGAGTTACACGTTTCTCTTCAGTGTTCTGTTTGCTAACACAGTTTTCTGGAAATCTGCAATGGGATATTTGTGAACGCAAAGAAGCTTTGGTGACAGATGAAATATCCTCAGATGAAAACTAGAAAGAAGCATTGTTCGAAACCTCTTGGAGATGTGTGAATTCATCTCACAGAGTTACACTTATATTTCATGCAGCAGTCCATTTTCACTGTTTTTGAGGATCCTGAGAGGTCTTCTTTGGATCGCATTGCGGCGTACGCTGATAAAGGAAATATCATCAGTTCAAAACGGGAAAGAAGTTTTCTGAGAACCTTCTTTGTGATCTGTGGTTTCTTCTCACAGAGTAACAGCTAAATTCTCAGAATGCAGTTTGCTAACACTCTTTTCGTGTAATCTGCAAAGTGAGATTTGGGAGCCCATAGGGGCCCATGGTGAGAAAGGAAATATCCTCAGATAATAACTGGAGAGAAGCTTACTGAGAGATTGCTTTCTGATGTGTGACTTCATCACACAGAGTTCCACCCTTCCCTTCTTGGATCAGTTAGCTAACTCTGTTATCTAGTGATATGCCGTGATATTTGGGAGCTCATTGAGGTCTACTTTGAAAAAGGAAATATCCTCAGATCCAAACTGGAAGGAAGCCTTCTGAGAAACTGCATTTCGATGTCTGAATGCAACTCACAGATTCACACGTTTCTCTTAAGTGTTCAGTTTGCTAGCACAGTTTTCTGGAAATCTGCTTTGGGATACTTGTGACCGCAATGAAGCTTACGGTGACAAGGGAAATATCTTCTGATGAAAACTAGAAAGAAGCTTTGTTAGAAACTTCTTGGTGATGTGTGAATTCATCTCACAGAGTTACACTTATGTTTCATGCAGCAGTCCATTATCACTGTTTTTGAAGAACTTGAGAGGACTTCTTTGGATCGCATTGAGGCCTTTGCTGATAAAGGAAATATCATCAGTTCAAAACGTGAAAGAAGCTTTCTGAGAAACTTCTTTGTGTACTGTGAATTCCTCTCACAGGTTACAGTTTAGTTCTCCGGAAACAGTTTGCTAACACTCTGTTCGTGGAATCCGTAAAGTGAGATTTGGGAGCCCCTAGGGGCCCATGGTGAAAAAGGAAATATGCTCAGATAATAACTGGAGAGAGGCTTACTGAGAGATTGCTTTCTTTTGTGTGACTTCATCACACAGTATTCCACCCTTTCCTTCCTGGAACAGTTTGGTAATTCTCATTTCTTGTGTTCTGCAAAGTGATATTTGGGAGCTCAATGAGGGCTACGGTGAAATAGGAAATATCCTCAGATCAAAACTGGAAAGAAGCCTTCTGAAAATTGCATTTCGATGTGTGAAGGCAACTCACAGAGTTACACGTTTCTCTTCAGTGTGCAGCTTGCTAAAACAGTTTTCTGGAAATCTGCAATGGGATACGTCTGAACGCAATGAAGCTTATGGTGACAAAGGAAATATCCTCAAATGAAAACTAGACAGAAGCTTTGTTATAAAATTCTTGGTGGTGTGTGAATTCATCTCAAAAGTTACACTTAAGTTTCATGCAGCAGTCCATTATCACTGTTCCTGAGGAACCTGAGAAGGACTACTTTGGATCGCATTGAGGCCTTCGCTGAGGAAGAAAATATCAGCAGTTCAAAACGTGAAAGAAGCTTTCTGAGAAATTTCTTTGTGATTTCTGAATTCCGCTCACATACATACAGCTTAGTTCTCAGGAAGCAGTTAGCTAACACTCTTTTCGTGGAATCTGCAAAGTGTGATTTGGGAGCCCATAGGGGCCCACTGTGAAAAAGGAAATATCCTCAGATGATAACTGGAGAGAAGGTTACTGAGAGATTGCTTTCTGGTGTGTGATTTCATCACACAGAATTCCACCCTTTCCTTCTTGGAACATTTTGCTAAGTCTGTTATCTTGTGTCTGCAAAGTGATATTTGGGAGCTCATTGAGGGCTATGGTGCAAAAGGAAATATCCTCAGATCATAAGCGGAAAGAAGCCTTCAGTGAAACTGCATTTCGAGGTGTGAATGCAACTCACAGAGTTACACGTTTCTCTTCCGTGTTCAGTTTGCTAACACAGTTTTCTGGAAATCTGCAATGGGATACTTGTGAACACAATGAAGCTTGCGTTGACAAAGGAAATATCCTCGGATGAAAACTAGAAGGAAGCTTCGTTAGAAAATCTTGGTGATGTGTGAATTCATCTCACAGAGTTACACTTATGTTTCATGAAGCAGTCCATTATCACTGTTTTTGAGGAACCAGTGTAGGACTTCTTTGGATCGCATATTGGCCTAGGCTGATAAAGGAAATATCGTCACTTCAATACGTGAAAGAAACTTTCTGAGAAACTTCTTTGTGTTCTGAGAATTCCTTCCACAGTGTTACTGCTGAGTTCTCAGGAAGCAGTTTGCAAACACTCTTTTCATGGAATCTGCAAAGTGAGATTTGGGAGCCCCAAGGGGCCCCTGGTGAAAAAGGAATTTTCCTCAGATAATAACTGGAGAGAAGCTTACTGAGAGATTGCTTTCTGGTGTGTGACTTCATCACACAGAATTCCACCCTTCCCTTCTTGGAACAGTTTGCTAACTCTGTTGTCTTGTGTTCTGCAAAGTGATATTTGGGAGCTCCTTGAGGGCTATGGTGAAAAAGTAAATATCCTCAGATCAAAACCAGAAAGAAGCCTTCTGTGAAATTGCATTTTGATGTGAGAGTACAACTCAAAGAGTTACACGTTTGTCTTCTGTGTTCAGTTGGCTAACACAGTTTTCTGGTAATCTTCAATGGGATATTTTGAACTCAATGAAGCTTGCGTTGACAAGGGAAATATTCTCGGATGAAAACTAGAAGGAAGCTTTGTTAGAAACTTCTTGGTGATATGTGAATTCATCTCCCAGAGTTACACTTATGTTTCATGCAGCAGTCCATTATCACTGTTTTTGAGGAACCTGAGAGGACTTCTTTGGTTCACATTGAGGCCTATGCTGATAAAGGAAATATCATCAGTTCAAAACGTGAAAGAAGCTTTCTGAGAAACTTCATTGTCGTCTGTGAATTCCGTTCAGAGACTTCCAGCTTAGTTCTCAGTAAGCAGGTAGCTAACACTTTTTTCGTGGAATCTGCAAAGTGAGATTTGGGAGCCCATATTGGCCCATGGTGATAAAGGAAATATCCTCAGATAATAACTAGAGAGAAGCTTACTGAGAGATTGCTTTCTGATGTGTGACTTCATCATACAGAGTTCCACCCTTCCCTTCTTGGAACAGTTTGCTAACGCTATTATCTTGCTTTCTGCAAAGTGATATTTAGGAGCGCATTGAAGGCTATGGTGAAAAAGGAAATATGCTCAGATCAAAACTGGAAAGAAGCCTTCTGAGAAACTGCATTTCGATGTGTGATTGCAACTCCAAGAGTTACAGGCTTCTCTTCAGTGTTCATTTTGCTAATACAGTTTTCTGGAAAACTTCAATGGGAAACTTTTGAACGCAATGAAGCTTGCGGTGACAGGAAATATCCTCAGATGACAACTAGAAAGAAGCTTTGTTAGAAACTTCTTGGTGATGTGTGATTTCATATCCCAGAGTTACACTTATGTTTCATGCAGCAGTCCATTTTCACTGTTTTTGAGGAACCTGAGAGCACTTCTTTGGATCGCATTGTGGGCTACGCTGATAAAGGAAATATCATCAGTTCAAAACATGAATGAAGCTTTCTGCGAAACTTCTTTGTGATCTGTGAATTCCATTCACAGAGTTACAGCTTAGTTCTCAGGAAGCAGTTAGCTAACACTCTTTTCTTGGAATCTGCAAAGTGAGATTTGGGTGCCCGTAGTGGCTCATGGTGAAAAAGGAAATATCCTCAGATCAAAACAGGAAAGAAGCCTTCTGAGAAACTGCATTTGGATGTGTGAATGCAACTCACAGAGTTACACGTTACTCTTCAGTGTTCAGTTTGCTAATACAGTTTTCAGGAAATCTGCAATGGGAAACTTGTGAACGCAATGAAGCTTGTGGTGACTAATTACATATCCTCAGATGAAAACTAGAAAGAAGCTTTCTTAGAAACTTCTTGGTGATGTGTGAATTCCTCTCACAGAGTTACACTTATGTTTGATGCAGCAGTCCATTATCACTGTTTTTGAGGAACGTGAGAAGGACTTCTTTCAATCGCATTGAGGCCTACACTGATAAAGGAAATATCATCAGTTCAAAACGTGAAAGAAGCTTTCTGAGAAACTTCTTTGTGTTCTGTGAATTCCTCTCATAGAGTTAGAGCTGAGTTCTCAGGAAGCAGTTTGCGAACACTCTTTTCATGGAATCTGCAAAGTGAGAATTGGGAGCCCATAGGGACTTATGGTGAAAAAGGAAATATCCTCAGGTAATAAAAGGAGAGAAGCTTACTGAGTGATTGCTTTCAGTTGAGTGACTTCATCACACAGAATTCCACCCTTCCCTTCTTGGAACAGTTTACTAACTCTGTTATCTTGTGTTCCGCAAAGTAATATTTGGGAGTTCTATGTGGGCTACGGTGAAAAACGAAATATCCTCAGATCAAAACTGGAAAGAAGCCTTCTGAGAAACTGCAATTCGATGTGTGAATGCAACTCACAGACTTACACGTTTCCCTTCAGTATTCAGTGTGCTAACAGAGTTTTCTGGAAATCTGAAATGGGAAACTTGTGAACGCAATGAAGCTTTCGGTGACAAAGGAAATATCCTCAGATAAAAACTAAAAAAAGCTTTCTTAGAACGTTCCTGATGATTTCTGAATTCATCTCACTGAGTTACACTTATGTTTCATTCAGCAGTCCATTATCACTGTTTTTGAGGAACCTGAGAGGACTTCTTTGGTTCACATTGAGGCCTACTCTGATAAAGGAAATATCATCAGTTCAAAACGTGAAAGAAGCGTTCTGAGATACTTCATTGTCGTCTGTTAATTCCATTCAGAGAGTTCCAGCTTAGTTCTCAGGAAGCAGTTAGCTAACAGTCTTTTCGTGGAATCCGCAAAGTGAGATTTGGGAGCCCATATTTGCCCATGGTGAAAAAGGAAATATCCTCAGGTAATAACTAGAGAGAAGCTTACTGAGAGATTGCTTTCTGATGTGTGACATCATCATACAAAATTCCACCCTTCCATTCTTGGAACAGTTTGCTAACGCTATTATCTTGCTTTCTGCAAAGTGATATTTAGCAGCGCATTGAAGGCTTTGGTGAAAAAGGAAATATCCTCAGATATAACTAGAGAGAAGCTTACTGAGAGATTCCTCTCTGAAGTGTGACTTAATCACACAGAGTTCCATCCTTCCCTTCTTGGAACAGTTTACTAACTCTGTTATCTTGTGTTCTGCAAGGTGATATTTTGGAGCTCATTGAGGGCTACGGTTAAAAAGGAAATATCCTCAGATGAAAACTGTAAAGAAGCCTTCTGAGAAACTGCATTTCGATGTGTGAATGCAACTCACAGAGTTACACGTCTCTCTTCAGTGTTCAGTGTGCTAACACAGTTTTCTGGAAAACTGTCTTCAGGGAAATTGCTTTTTGATGCGTGAGTACAGCTCACAGATTTACACGTTTCTCTTCCGTGTTCACTTTGCTAACACAGTTTTCTGGTAATCTGCAATGGGATACTTGTGAACACAATGAAGCTTGCGTTGACAAAGGAAATATCCTCAGATGAAAACTAGAAGAAAGCTCCGTTAGAAAGTTCTTGGTGATGTGTGAATTCATCTCAGAGAGTTATACTTATGTTTCATGCAGTAGTCCATTATCACTGTTTTTGAGGAACCAGAGAAGGACTTCTTTGGAGTGCATATTGGCCTATGCTGATAAAGGAAATATCATCAGTTCAAAACGTAAAAGAAGCATTCTGAGAAACTTCTTTGTGATCTGTGAAATCCTCCCACAGAGTTACTGCTGAGTCCTCAGGAAGCAGTTTGCTAACACTCTTTTCGTGGAATCTGCAACGTGAGATTTGGGAGCCCCCAGGGGACCCTGCTGAAAAAGGAAATATCCTCAGATAATAACTGGAGAGAAGCTTACTCAGAGATTGCTTTCTGGTGTGTGACTTCATCATACAGTGTTTCAACCTACCTTCTGGGAAAAGTTTCCTAACTCTCTTATCTTCTGTTCTGCAAAGTGATATTTGGGAGCTCGTTGAGAGCTATGGTAAAAAAGGAAATATCCTCAGATCAAAACTGGAAAGAAGCCTTCTGAAAAACTGCATTTCGATGTGTGGATGCAACTCACAGAGTTACACGTTTCTCTTCAGCGTTCAGTTTGCTAACACAGTTTTCTGGAAATCTGCATTGGTATACTTCTGAACGCAATGAAGCTTGCGGTTACAAAGGAAATATCCTTGGATGAAAACTAGAAAGACTTTAATAGAAACTTCTTTTGATGTGTGAATTCATCTCACAGAGTTACACTTATGTTTCAAGCAGCAGTCCATTATCACTCTTTTTGAGGAACCTGGGAAGGATTTCTTTGGATCGCATTGAGGCCTACCCTGATAAAGTAAATATCATCTGTTCAAAACTTGAAAGAAGCTTTCTGAGAGACTTCTTTGTGATCTGTGAATTCCATTCACAGAGTTACAGCTTAGTTCTAAGGAAGCAGTTAGCTAACACTCTTCTCGTGGAATCTGCAAAGTGAGATTTGGGAGCCCATAGGGGCCTATGCTGAAAAAGGAAATATCCTCAGATAATAACTGTGGAGAAGCTTACTGAGAGATTGTTCTGTTGTGTGACTTCATCACACAGACTTCCACACTTCCCTTCTTGGAACAGTTTGCTAACTCTGTTATCTTGTGTTCTGCAAAGTGATATTTCGGAGCTCCTTGAGGCCTATGGTGTAAAAGGAAATATCCTCAGATCATAACTGGAAAGAAGCCTTCCAAGGAACTGCATTTCGATGTGTGAATGCAACTCACAGAGTTACACGTTTCTCTTCAGTGTTCAGTTTGCTAACACAGATTTCTGGAAATCTGCATTTTGATACTTCTGAACGCAATGAAGCTTGCGGTGACAAAGGAAATATCCTCAGATGAAAAGTAGAAAGAAGCTTTCTTAGTAATTTCTTCGTGATGTGTGAATTCATCTCACAGAGTTACACTTATGTTTCATGCAGCAGTCCATTATCACTGTTTTTGAGGAACCTGAGAGGACTACTTTGGATCGCATTGAGGCCTACGCTGATAAAGGAAATATCATCAGTTCAAAAGGTGAAAGAAGCTTTCTGAGAAACTTCTTTGTGATCTGTGAATTCCTCTCTTAGAGGTACAGCTGAGTTTTCAGGAAGCAGTTGGCTAACACTTTTTCGTGGAATCTGCAAAGTGCGATTTTGGAGCCTTTAGGGGCCCTTGGTGAAAAAGGAAATATACTCAGATAATAACAAGAGAGAAGCTTACTGAGAGATTGCTTTCTGTTGAGTGACTTCATCACACAGAGTTCCACCCTTCTCTTCTTGGAACAGTTTGGTAACTCTGTTATCTTGTGTTTTGCAAAATGATATTTGGGAGCTCATTGAGGGCTATGGTGAAAAAGGAAATATCCTCAGATCAAAACTGGAAAGAAGCCTTCTGAGAAACGGCATTTCGATGTGTGAATGCAATTCACAGTGTTACACGTTTCTCTTTAGTGCTCAGTTTGCAAACACAGTTTTCTGGAAATCTGCATTGGGATAATTCTGAATGCAATTAAGCTTGTGTTGACATAGGAAATATCCTCAGATGAAAACTAGAAAGAAGCTTTGTTAGAAAATTCTTGGTGATGTGTGAACTCACCTCACAGAGTTACACTTATGTTTCATGCAACAGTGCATTATCAACGTTTTTGAGGAACCTGAGAAGGACTTCTTTGGATCACATTGAGGCTTATGCTGATAAAGGAAATATCGTCAGTTCAAAACGTGAAAGAAACTTTCTGAGAAACTGCTTTGTGATCTGCGTTCCTCTCACAGTGTTTCAGCTTAGTTCCCAAAAAGCAGTTTCCTAACACTCTTTTTTGGAATCTGCAAAGTGAGATTTGGGAGCCCATAGGGACCCATCGTGAAAAAGGAAATATCCTCAGATAATAACTAGAGAGAAGATTACTGAGAGATTGCTTTATGATGTGTGACTTCATCACACAGAGTTCCATACTTCCCTTCTTGGAACAGTTTGCTAACTCTGTTATCTTGTGTTCTGCAATGTGATATTTAGGAGCACATTGAAGGCTATGGTGAAAAAGGAAATATCCTCAGATCAAAACTGGAAGGAAGCCTTCTGAGAAACTGCATTTCAAAGTCTGAATGCAACTCATAGAGTTACACGTTTCTCTTCATTGTTCAGTTTGATAACACAGTTTTCTGGAAATCTGCAATGGGATACTTCTGAACGCAATGAAGCTTGCGGTGAAAAAGGAAATAACCTCAGATGAAAGCTAGAAATAAGCTTTCTTAGAAAACTCTTGGTGATGTGTGAATTCATCTCACAGAGTTGCACTTATGTTTCATGCAGCAGTCCATTATCACTGTGTTTGAAGAACCTGAAAAGGATTTCTTTGTATCGCATTGAGGCCTACTCTGATAAATGAAATAGCATCAGTTCAAACTGTGAAAGAACCTTTCTGAGAAACATGTTTGTGATCTGTGAATTCATCTCACAGAGTTACAGCTTTGTTCTCAGGAAGCAGTTTGCTAACACTCTTTTCGTGGAATCTGCAAAGTGAGATTTGGGAGCCCATAGGGGCCCATGGGGAAAAAGGAGATATCCTCAGATAATAACTATAGAGAAGCTTACTGAGAGATTGCTTTCTGATGTGTGACTTCATCACATAGAGTTCCACCCTTCCCTTCTTGGAACAGTTTGCTAACTCTCTTATCTTGTGTTCTACAATGTGATATTTGGGAGCTATTTGAGGGCTATGGTGAAAAACGAAATATCCTCAGAACAAAACTGGAAAGAAGCCTTATGAGAAACTACATTTCGGTGGGTGTATACAACTCCCATAGTTACACGTTTCTCTTCATTGTTCAGTTTGCTAACAGAGTTTTGTGGAAATCTGCAGTGGGATACTTCTGAACGCAATGAAGCTTGTGGTGACAAAGGAAATATCCTCAGATGAAAACTAGTAAGAAGCTTTGTTTGAAACTTCTTTGTGATGTGTGAATTCATCTCACAAAGTTACACTTATGATTCATGCAGCAGTCCATTATCACTCTTTTTGAGGAACCTGAGAAGGACTTCTTTGGATCACGTTGAGGCCTACGCTGATAAAGGAAATATCATCAGTTCAAAACGTGAAAGAAGCTTTTTGAGAAACCTCTTTGTGATCTGTGAATTCCATTCACAGAGTTACAGCTGAGTTCTCAGGAGGCAGTTTGCTAACCCTCTTTTCGTGGAATCTGCAAAGTGAGTTTTCTGAGCCCTTAGGGACCCATGGTGAAAAGGAAATATCCTCAGATAATAACTAGAGAGAAGCTTACTGAGAGACTGCTTTCTGGTGTGTGACTTCATCACACAGAGTTCCACCACTCTCTTCTTGGAACAGTTTGCTAATTCTGTTATCTTATGTTCTGCAAAGTGATATTTGGGAGCTCATTGAGGGCTATGGTGTAACAGTAAGAATCCTCAGAGCAATACTGGAAAGAAGCTTTCTATGAAAATGCATTTCGATGTGTGAATGCAACTCACAGAGTTACAAGTTTCTCTTCAGTGTTCAGTTTGCTAACACAGTTTTCTGAAATCTGCAATGGGATAATTGTGAACGCAATGAAGCTTGCGATGACAAAGGAAATATCATCAGATGAAAATTAGAAAGAAGCTTTGTTAGAAACTTCTTGGTGATGTGTGAATTCTTCTCACAGAGTTACACTTATATTTCATGCAGTAGTCCATTATCACTGCTTTTGAGGAAACTACGAAGGACTTCTTTGGATCGCATTGAGGACTACGCTGATAAAAGAAATATCATCAGTTTAAAACGTGAAAGAAGCTTTCTGAGAAACTTCTTTGTCACCTGTGAATTCCTCTCACAGTTACCGCAGATTTCTCAGGAAGCAGTTTGCTAACACTCTTATTGTGGAATCTGCAAAGTGAGATTTGGGAGCCCATATGGGACCATGGTGAAAAAGGAAATATCGGCCGGGCGTGGTGGCTCAAGCCTGTAATCCCAGCACTTTGGGAGGCCGAGATGGGCGGATCACAAGGTCAGGAGTTCGAGACAAACCTGGCTAACCAAGTGAAACCCCGTCTCTACTAAGAAATACAAAAAGCTAGCCGGGCGAGGTGGCAGGTGCCTCTAGTCCCAGCTACTTGGGAGGCTGAGGCAGGAGAATGGTGTAAACCTGGGAGGTGGAGCTTGCAGTGAGCTGAGATCTGGCCACTGCACTCCAGCCTGGGCGACTCCGTCTCAAAAAAAAAAAAAAAAAAAAGAAAAAGGAAATATCCTCAGATAATAACTAGAGAGAAGCTTGCTGAGAGATTGCTTTCTGATGTGTGACTTCATCACACAGAGTTCCACGCTTCCCTTCTTGGAATAGTTTGCCAACTCTGTTATCTTGTGTTCTGCAAAGTGACATTTGGGAGCTCATTTAGAGCTATGGTGAAAAAGGAAATGTCCTCAGATCAAACCTGGAAGGAAACCTTCTGAGAAACTGCATTGCGATGTGTGAAGGCAACTCACAGAGTTACACGTTTCTCCACAGTGTTCAGTTTGCTAACACAGTTTTCTGGAAATCTGCAATGGGATACATGTGATCGCAATGAAGCTTACGGTGACAAAGGAAATATCCTGAGATGAAAAATAGATAGAGGCTTTGTTAGAAACTTCTTGGTGATGTGTGAATTCACCTCATAGAGTTCCACTTATGTTTCATGCAGCAGTCCATTATCACTGTTTTTGAGGAACCTGAGAGGACTTCTTTGGATCGCATTGTGGCCTACGCTGATAAAGGAAATATCATCAGTTGAAAACGTGAAAAAACTTTCTGCGAAACTTCTTTGTGATCTGTGAATCCCTCTCAAACTGTTACAGCTTAGTTCTAAGGAATCAGTTTGCTAACACTCTTTTCGTCGAATATGCAAAATGAGATTTGGGAGACCATAGGGGCCAATGGTGAAAAAGGAAGTATCCTCAGATAATAACTAGAGAGAAGCTTACTGTGAGATTGCTTTCTGATGGGTGACTTCATCAAACAGAGTTCCACCCTTCCCTTCTTGGAACAGTTCGCAAACTCTGTTATCTTGTGTTCTGCAAAGTGGTATTTGGGAGCTCATTGCGGGCTATGGTGAAAAAGGAAATGTCCTCAGATCAAAACTGGAAAAAAGCCTTCTGAGAAACTGCATTTCGATGTGTGAATGCAACTCACAGAGTTACAAGTTTCTCTTCAGCGTTCAGTGTGCCAACACAGTTTTCTGGAAATCTGCTTTGGGATACTTGTGAACGCAATGAAGCTTGCAGTGACAAAGGAAATATCCTCAGATGAAAAGTAGAAGGAAGCTTTGTAAGAAACCTCGTGGTGATGTGTGAATTCATCTCACAGAGTTACACTTATGTTTCATGCAGCAGTCCATTATCACTGTTTTTGAGGAACCTGAGACGACTACTTTGGATCGCATTGAGGCCTACGCTGATTAAGGAAATATCATCAGTTCAAAAGGTGAAAGAAGCTTTCTGAGAAACTTCTTTGTGATCTGTGAATTCCTCTCTTAGAGGTACAGCTGAGTTCTCAGGAAGCAGTTGGCTAACACTTTTTCGTGGAATCTGCAAAGTGCGATTTTGGAGCCTATAGGGGCCCTTGGTGAAAAAGGAAATATCCTCAGATAATAACAAGAGAGAAGCTTACTGAGAGATTGCTTTCTGATGTGTGACTTCATCACACAGAATTCCACCCTTCCCTTCTTGAAACAGTTTGTTAACTCTGTTATCTTGTGTTCTGCAAAGTGATATTTAGGGGCACAGTGAAGGCTGTGGTGAAAAAGGAAATATCCTCAGATCAAAACTGGAAACAAGCCTTCTGAGAAACTGCATTTCGATGTGTGAATGCAACTCACAGAGTTGCACGTTTCTCTTCAGTTTTCAGTCTGCTAACACAGTTTTCTGAAAATCTGCTTTGGGATACTTGTGAACGCAATGAAGCTTCCGGTGACAATGGAAATATCCTCAGATGAAAACTATAAAGAAGCATTTTTAGAAACTACTTGGTGATGTGTGTATTCCTCTCAGAGAGTTACACTTTTATTTCATGAGGCAGTCCATTATGATTGTTTCTGAGGAACCTGAGAAGGTCTTTTTTTGATCCATCACATTGAGGCCTACGCTAATAAAGGATATATCATCAGTTCAAAACGTAAATGAAACGTTCTGAGAAACTTCTTTGTGATCTGTGAATTCCTCTCACGGAGTTACAGCTGAGTTCTCAGGAAGCAGTTTGAAAAGTCTCTTTTCGTGGAATCTGCAAAGTGAGATTAGGGAGCACATAGGGGCCCATGGTGAAAAAGGAAATATGCTCAGATAATAACTGGAGAGAAACTTACTGAGAGATTGCTTTCTGATGTGTGACTTCATCACACCGAATTCCACCCTTCACTTCTTGGTACACTTGGTTAACTCTGTTATCCTGTGTTCTGCAAAGTGATATTTGGGAGCTCATTGAGTTCTACGGTGAAAAAGGAAATATCCTCAGATCAAAACTGGAAAGAAGCCTTCTGAGAAACTGCATTTTGATGTGTGAATACAACTCACAGAGTCACACGTTTCTCTTCAGTGTTCAGTTTGCTAACACAGTTTTCTGGAAATCTGCTTTGGGATACTTGTGAATGCAATGAAGCTTGCGGTGGCAAAGGAAATATCCTCAGATGAAAACAAGAAAGAACCTTTGTTAGAAACTTCTTGGTGATGTGTGAATTCATCTCAGAGAGTTACACTTATGATTCACGCAGCAGTCCATTATCACTGTTTTTGAGGAACCTGAGAAGGAATTTTTTGGATCACTTTAAGGCCTATGCTAATAAAGGAAATATCATCAGTTCAAAACATGAAAGAAGCTTTCTGAGAAAATTCTTTGTGATCTGTGAAGTCCTCTCACAGAGTTACAGCTTAGATCTCAGGAATCAGTTTGCAAACACTCTTTTCATGGAATCTGAAAAGTCAGATTTGGGAGCCTATAAGGGCCCATGGTGAAAAAGGAAATATCCTCAGATAATAACTAGAGAGAAGGTTGCTGAGAGATTGCTTTCTGATGTGTGACTTCATCACACAGAGTTCCACTCTTCCCTTCTTGGAACAGTTTGCTATCTCTGTTATTTTGTGTTTGCAAAGTGATATTTAGGAGCGCATTGAAGGCTACGGTGAAGAAGGAAATATCCTCAGATCAAAACTGGAAAGAAGCCTTCTGAGAAACTGCATTTCGATGTGCGACTGCAACTCCCAGAGTTACACGTTTCTCTTCAGTGTTCAGTTTGCTAAAACAATTTCTGGAAATCTGCAGTGGGATACTTCTGAGCGCAATGAAGGTTGTGGTGACAAAAAAAAATATCCTGAGATGAAAAATAGAAAGAAGTTTCGTAGAAACTTCTTGGTGATGTGTGAATTCATCTCACAGAGTTACACTTATGTTTCATGCAGCAGTCCATGATCACTGTTTTTGATGAACCTGAGAAAGACTTCTATGTATCGCATTGAGGCCTACGCTGATAAATGAAATATCATCAGTTCAAAACGTGAAAGAAGCTTTCTGAGAATCTTCTTTCTGATCTTAGAATTCCTATCACAGAGTTCCAGCTCAGTTGTCAGGAAGCAGTTTGCTAACACTCTTTTCGTGGAATCTGAAAAGTGAGACATGGGAGCCCATAGGGGCCCATGGTGAAAAAGGAAATATCCTCAGATAATAACTAGAGAGAAATTTGCTGAAAGATTGCTTTCTGACGTGTCACTTCATCACACGGAGTTCCACATTTCCCTTCTTGGAACAGTTTGTTAACTCTGTTATCTTATGTTCTGTAAATTGATATTTGGGAGCTCATTGAGCGTTATGGTGAAAAAGGAAATATCCTCAGGTCAAAATTGGAAAGAAGCCTTCTGTGAAACTGTATTTCTATGTGTGAATGCAACTCACAGAGTTACACGTTTCTCTTCAGTGTTCAGTTTGCTAACACATTTTTCTGGAAATCTGCATTCTAATACTTGTGAATGCAATGAAGCTTGCGGTGACAAAGGAAATATCCTCAGATGAAAACTAGAAAGAAGCTTTGTTAGAAATATCTTGCTGATGTGTGAATTCAACTCACAGAGTAACACTTATGTTTCATGTAGCAGTCCATTATCACTGTTTTTGAGGAACCTGAGAAGGAAATGTTGGATCGCATGGAGGCCTACGGGCTTAAAGGAAATATCTTTTCAAAACCTGAAAGAAGCTTTCTGAGAATCTTCTTTGTTATCTGTGAATTCCTCTCACAGAGGTTCCAGCTGATTTCTCTGGTAGCAGTTTGCTAACACCCTTTTTGTGGAATCTGCAAAGTGTTATTTGGGAGCCCATACGGGCCCATGATGAAAAAGGAAATATCCTCAGATAACAACTAGATAGAAGTTTGCTTAGAGATTGTTTTCTGATGTGTCACTTCATCACAGAGGGTTCAACCTTGGCCTTCTTGGAACATTTTGCTAACTCTGTTATCTTGTGTTCTGCAAAGTGATATATGGGAGCTCATTGGGCGTTATGGTGCAAAAGGAAATATCCTCAGATCAAAACTGGAAAGAAGCATTCTGTGAAACTGAATTTCGATGTGTGAATGCAACTCACAGAGTTACACGTTTCTCTTCAGTGTTCAGTTTGCTAACACAGTTTTCTGGAAATCTGCAATGGAATACTTGTGAACGCAATGAAGCTTGCGGTGACAAAGGAAATATCCTCAGATGAAAACTAGGAAGAAGTTTTGTTAGAAAGTTCTTGGAGATGTGTGAATTCATCTCACAGAGATACACTTATGTTTCATGCAGCGGTCCATTATCACTGTTCTTGAGGAACCTGAGAAGGAATTTTTTGGATTGCATGGAGGCCTACGCTGATAAAGGAAATATCATCTTCTCAAAACGTGAAAGAAGCTTTCTGAGAAACTTCTTTGTGTTCTGTGAATTCCTCTCACAGGGTTACAGCTGAGTTCTCAGGAAGCAGTTTGCTAAACCTTTTTTCATGGAATCTGCAAAGTGAGATTTGGGAGCCCATAGTGGCCCATGGTGAAAAAAGAAATATCCTCAGAGAATAACTAGAGAGAAGCTTACTGAGAGATTGCTTTCTGATGAGTGACTTCATCACACAGAATTCCACCCTTCCCTTCTTGGAACAGTTTGCTATCTCTGTTATCTTGTGTTCTGCAAAGTGATATTCAGAAGCGCATTGAAGGCTATGGTGAAAAAGGAAATATCCTCAGATCAAAACTGGAAAGAAGACTTCTGAGAAACTGCATTTCGATGTGCGACTGCAACTCCAACAGGTACACGTTTATCTTCAGTGTTCGGTTTGCTAAAACAATTTCTGGAAATCTGCAATGGGATACTTCTGAACGCAATGAATCTTGCGGTGACAAAGGAAATATCCTCAGATGAAAAATAGAAAGAAGCTTTCGTAGAAACTTCTTGGTGATGTGTGAATTCATCTCACAGAGTTACACTTATGTTTCATGCAGCAGTCCATTATCACTGTTTTTGAGTAAACTGAGAAGGACTTCTTTTACCGCATTGAGGCCTGCGCTGATAAAGGAAATATCTTCAGTTCAAAACGTGAAAGAAGCTTTCTGAGAATCTTGTTTGTGATCTGTGAATTCCACAGAGTTACAGCTTAGTTCTCAGGAAGCAGTTTGCTAACACTCTTTTCCTGGAATCTGCAAAGTGAGATTTGGGAGCTAATAGGGGCCCATGGTGAAAAAGGAAATATCCTCAGATAATAATTAGAGAGAAGCCTACTGAGAGATTGCTTTCTGATGTGTGACTTCATAACTCAGATTTCCAACCTTCCCTTCTTTGGACAGTTTACTAACTCTGTTATCTTGTGTTACGCAAAGTTACATTTAGGAGCGCATTGAAGGCTGTGGTGTAAAAGTAAATATCCTCAGATCAAAACTGGTAAGAAGCCTTCTGAGAAACTGCATTTCGATGTGTGAATTCAGTTCCCGGAGTTACAGGTTTGTCTTCAGTGTTCAGTTTGCTAACACACTTTCCTGGAAATCTGCAAAATGGGATATTTCTTGAACGCAATGAAGCTTGCGGTGACTTAGGAAATATCCTCAGATGAAAATTAGAAAGAAGCTTTGTTGGAAACGTCTTGGTTAAGTGTGAATTCATGTCACAGAGTTACACTTCTGTTTCATGCAGCAGTCCATTATCACTGTTTTTGCGGAACCTGAGAAGGACTAGTTTGGATCGCATTGAGGCCTACGCTGATAAAGGAAATATCATCGGTTCCAAACGTGAAAGACGCTTTCTGAGAAACTTCTTTGTGATCTGTGAATTCCTCTCACAGAGTTACAGCCAAGTTCTCAGGAAGCAACTTATCTAACATTCTTTTCGTGGAATCTGCAAAGAGAAATTTGGGAGCCCATACGGGCCCATGGTGAAAAAGGAAATGTCCTCAGATAATAACTGGAGAGAAGCTAACTGAGAGATTGCTTTCTGAAGTGCGACTTCATCACACAGAGTTCCAACCTTCCCTTCTTATAACAGTTTGCTAACTCTGTTATCTTGTGTTCTTCCAAGTGATATTTGGGAGTTCATTGAGGGCTATGGTAAAAAAGGAAATAACCTCATATCGAAAATGGAATGAAGCCTTCTGAGAAACTGCATTTCGATGTGTGAATTCAACTCCCAGAATTACACGTTTCTCTTCAGTGTTCAGTTTGATAACACGGTTTTCTGGAAATCTGCAATGTGATACTCCTGAACGCAATGAAGCTTGCAGTGACAAAGGAAATATCCTGAGATGGACATTAGAAAGAAGCTTTCTTAGAAACTTCTTGGTGATGTGTGAATTCATCTCACAGAGTGACACTTATGTTTCATGCTGCAGTCCATTATCACTGTTTTTGAGTAACCTGAGAAGGACTTCTTTGGATCACATTGAGGCCTACAGTGATAAAGGAATTATCATCAGTTCAAAACGTGAAAGCAGCTTTCTGAGAAACTTCTTTGTGATTTGTGAATTCCTCTCATGGAGTTACAGCTGAGTTCTCAGGGAGCAGTTTGCTAACACTCTTTTCGTGGAATCTGCAAAGTGATATTTGGGAGCCCATAGAGGCCCAGGGTGACACAGGAAATTTCCTCAGATCATAACTAGAGAGAAGCTTACTGAGAGATTGCTTTCTGTTGTGTGACTCCATCACACAGAGTTCCACCCTTCCATTCTTGGAACAGTTTCCTGACTCTGTTATCTTGTTTTCTACAAAGTGATATTTGGGAGCTCATAGTGGGCTACGGTGAAAAATGAAATATCCTCAGATCAAAACTGGAAGGAAGGCTTTGTGAAACTGCATTTCGATGTGTGAATGCAAATCACAGAGTTACACGTTTCTCTTCAGTGTTCAGTTTGCTAACACAGTTTTCTGGAAATCTGCAGTTGGATATTTCTGAACACAATGAAGTTTACAGTGAAAAAGGAAATATCCTCAGATGAAAACTAGAAAGAAGCTTTCGTAGAAACTTCTTGGTGATGTGTGAATTCATATCAGAGAGTCACACTTATGTTTCATGCAGCAGTCCCTTATCACTGTTTTTGAGGAACTGGAGTGGACTACTTTGAATCGCATTGAGACCTACGCTGATAAAGGAAATATCATCAGTTCAAAACGTGAAAGAAGCTTTCTGAGAAACTTCTTTGTGATCTGTGAATTGCTCTCACAGATTTGCAGCTGAGTTCTCAGGAAGCAGTTTGCTAACACTCTTTTCGTGGAATCTGCAAAGTGAGATTTGAGAGCCTATAGGGGCCCATTGTGAAAAAGGTAATATGCTCAGATAATAACTGGAGAGAAACTCACTGAGAGATTGCTTTCTGGTGTGTGACTTCATCACACAGAGTTCCAACCTTCCCTTCTTGGAAGGGTTTGCTAACTCTGTTATCTTGTGTTCTGCAAAGTGATATTTGGGAGCTCATTGAGGGCTATGGTGAAAAAGGAAATATCCTCAGATCAAAAGTGGAAAGAAGCTTTCTGAGAACCTGCATTTCGATGTGTGAATGCAACTCACAGAGTTACACGTTTCTCTTCAGTGTTCAGTTTGCTAACACAGTTTTCTGGAAATCTGCATTGGGATACTTGTGAACGCAATGAAGCTTGAGGTTAAAAACGAAATATCCTCAGATGAAAACTAGAAAGAAGCTTTGTTAGAAACTTCTTGGTGATGAGTTAATTCATCTTACAGAGTTACACTTATGTTTCATGCAGCAGTCCATTATCACAGTTTTTGAGGAACCTGAGAAGGACTTCTTTCGATTGCATTGAGGCCTACGTGGTTAAAGGAAGTATCTTCGGTTCCAAACGTGAAAGAAGCTTTCTGAGTAACTTCTATGTGATTCCTGAATTCCATTCACAGAGTTACAGCTTACTTCTCAGGAAGCAGTTTGCTAAGAGTCTTTTCGTGTAATCTGCAAAGTGAGATTTGGGAGCCCATAGGGGCCCATGGTGAAACATGAAGTGTCCTCAGATAATAACTAGAGAGGAGCTTCCTGAGAGATTGCTTCCTGATGGGTCACTTAATAACACAGAGATCCACCCTTCCCTTCTTGGAAGAGTTTGCTAACTCTGTTATCTTGTGTTCTGCAAAGTGATATTTGGGAGATCATTGAGGGCTACGGTGAAAAAGGAAATATCCTCAGATCAACTGGAAAGAAACCTTCTAGGAAACTGCATTTCGATGTCTGAATGCAACTCACAGAGTTACACGTTTCTCTTCAGGGTTCTGTTTGCTAACACAGTTTTCTGGAAATCTGCATTGGGATACTTGTGAACGCAATGAAGCTTGCGGTGACAAAGGAAATATCCTCAGATGAAAACTAGAAAGAAACTTTTTTAGAAACTTCTTAGTGATGTGAGAATTCATCTCACAGAGTTACACTTATGTTTCACGAAACAGTCCATTATCACTGTTTTTGAGGAACCTGAGAAGGAATTCTTTGGATCGCCTTGAGGCCTACGCTGATAAAGGAAATATCATCAGTTCAAAACGTGAAAGAAGCTTTCTGAAAAACGTCTTTGTGATCTGTGAATTCCTCTCACAGCGCTCAGCTGAGTTCTCAGGAAGCAGTTGGCTAACACTCTTTTCGTGGACTCGGCAAACTGAGATTTTGTAACCCATAGGGGCCCATGGTGAAACAGGTAGTATACTCAGATAATAAGTGGAGAGAAGCTTACTGAGAGGTTGCTTTCTGGTGTGTGACTTCATCACACAGAGTTCCACCCTTCCCTTCTTGGAACAGTTTGCTAAATCTGTTATCATGTGTTCTGCAAAGTGATATTTAGGAGCGCTTTGATGGCTATGGTGAAAAAGGAAATATCCTCTGATCAAAACTGGAAAGAAGACTTCTGAGAAACTGCTTTTCAATGTGTGAAATCAACTCCCAGAGTGACACGTTTCCCTTCAGTGTTCAGTTTTCTGACACAGTTTTCTGGAAATCTGCAATGGGATTCCTGTGAAGGCAATGAAGCCTGCGGTGACAAAGGAAATATCCTCAGATGAAAACTAGAAAGAAGCTTTCTGAGAAACCTCGTGGTGATGTGTGAATTCATCTCACAGAGTTACACTTATGTTTCATGCAGCAGTCATTATCAATTTTTTTGAGGAACCTGAGATGGACTTTTTTGGATCGCATTGAGGACTACGCTGATAAAGTAAATATCATCAGTTCAAAACGTGAAAGAATTTTTCTGAGAAACTTTTAGGTGATCTGTGAATTTCTCTCACAGAGTTACAGCTTAGTTCTCAGGAAGCAGTTTGCTAACACTCTTTTCGTGGAATATGCAAAGTGAGATTTGGGAGCCCATAGGGGCCCATGGTGAAAAAGAATATATCCTCAGATAATAACTGGAGAGTAGCTTAATGAGCGATTGCTTTCTGATGAGTGACTTATTCACACAGAGTTCCACCCTTGCTTCTTGGAAAGTTTGCTAACTCTGTTATCTTGTGTTCTGCAAAGTGATGTTTGGGAGCTCATTGAGGGCTATGGTGAAAAAAGAAATATCCTCAGATCACAACCGGAAAGAAGCCTTATGTGAAATTGCATATCGATGCATGAATGCAACTCACAGAATTACACGTTTCTCTTCCGTGTTCAGTTTGCTAACACAGTTTTCTGGAAATCTGCAATGGGGTACTTGTGAACACAATGAAGCTTGCGTTGACAAAGGAAATCTCCTCAGATGAAAACTTGAAGGAAGCTTTGTTAGAAACTTCTTGGTGATGTGTGAATTCATCTCACAGTGTTACATTTATGTTTCATGCAGCAGTCAATTATCACTGTTTTTGAGGAACCAGAGAAGGACTTCTTTGGATCGCATTGAGGCCTACGCTGATAAAGGAAATATCATCAGTTTAAAACGTGAAAGAACCTTTCTGAGAAACTTCTTTGTGATCTGTGAATTCCTCTCACAGAGTTACAACTTAGTTCTCAGGTAGCAGTTTGCTAACACTCTTTTCTTGGAATCTGCAAAGTGAGATATGGGAGCTCATAGGGGCCCATGGTGGAAAAGGAAATATCCTCAGATAATAACTGTAGAGAAGCTTAGTGAGAGATTGCTTACTGCTGTGTGACTTCATCACATAGAGTTCCACCCTACCCTTCTTGGAACAGTTTGCTAACTCTGTTATCTTGTGTTCTGCAAAGTGATGTTTGGGAGCTCACTGAGGGCTATGGTGAAAAAGGAAATATCCTCAGATCGAACCTGGAATGAAGCCTTCTGAGAAACTGCATTTCGCTGTGTGAATGCATCTCACCTAGCTACACGTTTCTCTTCAGTGTTCAGTTTGCTAACACAGTTTTCTGGAAATCTGCAATGGGATACTTCTGAACTCAGTGAAGCTTGCGGTGACAAAGGAAATATCCTCAGATGAAAACTAGAAAGAAGCCTTGTTAGAAACTTCTTGGTGATGTGTGAATTCATCTCACAAAATTACACTTATATTTCATACAGCAGTCCATTATCACTGTTTTTGAGGAACCTTAGAAAGGCTTCTCTGGATCGCATAGAGGCCGAGGTTGATAAGGGAACTATCATCAGTTCAAAACGTGAAAGAAGCTTTCTGAGGAACTTCTTTGTGATCCGTGAATTCCTCTCACAGAGTTTCAGCTTAGTTCTTAGGAAGCAGTTTGCTAACACTCTTTTCGTGGAATCTGCAAAGTGAGATTTGCGAGCCCGTAGGGGCCCATGATGAAAAAGGAGATATCCTCAGATAATAACTAGAGAGAAGTTTGCTGAGAGTTTGCTTCCAGATGTGTGACTTAATCACACAGAGTTCCACCCTTCCCTTCTTGGAACAGTTTGCTATCTCTGTTATCTTGTGTTCTGCAAAGTTTATTTTTGGGAGCCCATAGAGGGCTATGGTGAAGAAAGAAATACCCTCAGATCACAATCGGAAAGAAGCCTTCTGTGAAATTGCATATCGATGCGTGAATGCAACTCACAGAGTTACAAGTTTCTCTTCCGTGTTCAGTTTTCTGACACAGTTTTCTGGAAATCTGCAATGGGATATTTCTGAACGCAATGAAGCTTACAGTGACAAAGGAAATATCCTCAGATGAAAATTAGAAAGAAGTTCTTTAGAAACTTCTTGGTGATGTGTGAATTCATCTCACAGAATTACACTTCCGTTTCATGAAGCAGTCCATTATCACTGTTTTTGAGGAACCTGAGAAGGACACCTTTGGATCGTATTGAGGCCTACGCTGATAAAGGAAATATCATCATTTCAAAACGTAAAAGAAGCTTTCTGAGAAACTTCTTTGTGATCTGTGAATTCCTCTAAGAGTTACAGCTTACTTCTCAGGAAGCAGTTTGCAAACACTCTTTTCGTGGAATCTGCAAAGTGAGATTTGGGAGCCCATAGGGGCCCATGGTGATAAAGGAAATATCCTGAGACAATAACTAGAGAGAAGCTTACTGAGAGATTGCTTTCTGATGTGTGACTTCATCACACAGAATTCCACGCATCCCTTCTTGGAACAGTTTGCTACCTCTGTTATCTTGTGTTCTGCAAAGTGATATTTGGAAGCTATTTGAGGGCTATGTTGAAAAAGGAAATATCCTCAGATCAAAAGTGGAAAGAAGCCTTCTGAGGAACTGCATTTCGATGTGTGAATGCAACTCACAGAGTTAGACGTTTCTCTTCAGTGTTCCGTTTGCTAACACAGTTTTCAGGATATCTGCAATGGGTTACTTCTGAACGCAATGAAGCTTACGGTGACAAAGGAAATATTCTCAGATGAAAACTAGAAAGAAGCTTTGTTAGAAATTTCTTCGTGATGTATGAATTCATCTCACAGAGTTACACTTACGTTTCATGCAGCAGTCCATTATCACGGTTTTTCAGGAACCTCAGAAGGACACCTTTGGATCGCATTGATGCCTACGCTGAGAAAGGAAATATCACCAGTTCAAAACGTGAAAGAAGCTTTCTGGGAAACATCTTTTTGATCTGTGAATTCCTCCCACAGAGGTTCAGCTTAGTTTTCAGGAAGCAGTTTGCTAACACTCTTTTCGTGGAATCTGCAAAGTGAGATTTGGGAGCCCTCAGGGGCCCACGGTAAAAAAGGATATATCCTCAGATAATAACTGGAGAGAAGCTTACTGAGATATTGCTTTCTGGTGTGTGACTTCATCACACAGAGTTCCACCCTTCCCTTCTTGGAACAGTTTGCTAACTCTGTTATCTTCGTTTCTGCAAAGTGGTATTTGGGAGCCCACTGAGGGCTATGGTAAAAAAGGAAATATCCTCAGATCAAAACTGGAAAGAAGCCTTCTTAGTAGCTGCATTTCCATGTGTGAATGCAACTCACAGAGTTACACTTTTGTTTCATACAGCAGTCCATTATCACTGTTTTTGAGGAAACTGAGAAGGACTTCTATGGATGACACGGAGGCCTACGCTGACAAAGGGAATATCACCAGTTCAAAACGTGAAAGATGCTTTCTGAGAAACTTCTTTGTGATATGTAAATTCCTCTCACAGTGTTACAGCTGAGTTCTTAGGAAGCAGTTTCCTAACCCTCTTTATGTGGAATCTGCAAAGTGATATTTGGGAGCCCATGGCCCATGGAGAAAAAGGAAGTATCCTGAGATAATAACTAGAGAGAAGCTTGCTGAGAGATTGCTTTCTGATGTGTGACTTCATCACACTGGGTTCCACCCTTCCCTTCTTGGAGCAGTTTGCTAACTCTGTTATCTTGTGTTCTGCAAAGTGATATTTGGGAGCTCATTGAGGCCTAAGGGGTAAAAGGAAATGTCCTCAGATAAAAACTGGAAAGAAGCTTTCTGTGAAACTGAATTTCCATGTGTGAATGCAACTCCCAGAGTTACACGTTTCTCTTCAGTGTTCGTTTGCTGACACAGTTTTCTGGAAATCTGTAGTGGGATACTTCTGAACGCAATGAAGCTTGTGGAGTGAAAGGAAATATCCTCAGATGAAAACTAGAAAGACGCTTTCTTAGAAACTTCTTGGTGATGTGTGAATTCATCTCACAGAGTTACACTTATGTTTCATGCAGCATTCCATTATCACTGTTTTTGAGGAACCTAGGAAGGACTTCTTTGAATCGCATTGAGGCCTACGCTGATAAAGGAAATATCATCAGTTCAAAACGTGAAAGAAGCTTTCTGAGAAACTTCGTTGTGATCGGTGAATTCCATTTACAGAGTTACAGCTTAGTTCTCAGGAAGCAGTTTCCGAACACTCCTTTCGTGGAATCTGCAAAGTGAGATTTGGGAGCCCATAGGGGCCCAAGTTGAAAAATTAAATATCCTCAGATAATAACTTTAGAGAAGCTTACTGAGAGATTGTTTTCTGATGTGTGAATTCATCACAGAGAGTTCCACCCTTCCCTTCTTGGAACAGTTTGATAACTCTATTATCTTGTGTTCTGCAAAGTGATATTTGGGAGCTCTTTGAGGGCTATGGTGAAAAAGGAAATATCCTCAGATCAAAACTGGAAAGAAGACTTCTCAGAAACTGCATTTCTATGTGTGAATGCAAATCACAGAGTTACATGTTTCTCTTCAGTGTTCAGTTTGCTAACACCGTTTTCTGAAAATTTGTAATGGGATACTTCTGAAAGCAATGAAGCTTACGGTGACAAAGGAAATGTCCTCAGATGAAAACGAGAAAGAAGCTTTCGTAGAAACTTCTTGGTGATGTGTGAATTCATCTCACAAAGTTACACTTATATTTCATGCAGCAGTCCATTATCACTGTTTTTGAGGAACCCGAGAAGGACTTCTTTGGATCGCATTGATGCCTACGCTGAAAAGGAAATATCAGTTCAAAATGTGAAAGAAGCTTTCTGAGAAGCTTCTTTGTGATCGTTGAATTCCTCTCACAGAGTTACAGCTGAGTTCTCAGGAAGCAGTTTGCTAACACTCATTTCGTGGAATCTGCAAAGTGAGATTTGGTAGCCCATAGGGGCCCATGGTGATAAAGGAAATATCCTCAGATAACAACAAGAGAGAAGCTTACTGAAATTTTGCTTTCTGATGTGTGACTTCATCACACATAGTTCCACCCTTCCCTTCTTGGAACAGTGTGCTAAATCTTTTATCTTTGTTTCTAAAGTGATATTTAGGAGCGTATTGAAGGCTAGGGTGAAAAAGGAGATATCCTCAGATCAACACTGGAAAGAAGCCTTCCGAGAAACCGCATTTCCATGTCTAAATGCAACTCACAGAGTTACACGTTTCTCTTCGTGTTCAGTTTTCTTACACGCTCTTTTCGTGGAATCTGCAGAGTGAGATTTGTGAGCCCAAAGGTGACCATGGTGAAAAAGGAAATATGCTCAGATAATAACTAGAGAGAAGATTACTGAGAGATTGCTTTCTGATGTGTGACTTCATCACACAGAGTTGTACCCTTCGCTTCTTGGAACAGTTTGCTAACTCTGTTACCTTGAGTTCTGCAAAGTGATATTTGGGAGCTCATTTTGGGCAAAGGTGAAAAAGGAAATATCCTCAGATCAAATCTGGAAAGAACCCTCTGAGAAACTCCAATTCGCTGTGTGAATGCAGCTCACAGAGTTCCACGTTTCTCTTCAGTGTTCAGTTTGCTAACACAGTTTTCCGGAAATCTGCAATGGGATATTTCTGAACGCAACGAAGCTTACGGTGTCAAAGAAAATAATCTGAGATGTAAACTAGAAAGAAGCTTTGGTAGATACTTCTTAGTGATATGTGAATTCATCTCACAGAGTGACACTTATGTTTCATGCAGCAGTCCATTATCACTGTATTTACGGAACCTGAGAAGGAATTCTTTGAATCCCATTGAGACCTACGCTGATAAAGGAAATATCATCAGTTCAAAATCTGAAAGAAGCTTTCTGAGAAACTTCTTTGTGATCTGTGAATTCCTCTCACAGAGTTACAGCTTAGTTCTCAGGAAGCAGTTTGCTAACACTCTTTTCGTGGAATCTGCAAAGTGATATGTGGGAGCCCATAGAGCCCATGGTGAAAATGGATATATCCTCAAATAATAACTAGAGAGAAGTTTCCTGAAAAGATTGCTTTCTGATGTGTGACTTCATCACACAGAATTCCACCCTTCCCTTCTTTTAACAGATTGCTAACTCTGTTATCTTGTATTCTGCAAAGTGATATTTGGCAGCTCATTGAGGGCTAAGGTGAAAAAGGAATTATCCTCAGATCAAAACTGGAAAGAAGCCTTCTGAGAAACTGCATTTCGATGTGTGAATGCAACTCACAGAGTTACAGGTTTCTCTTCAGTGTTCAGTATGCTAACACAGTTTTCTGGAAATCTACATTGAGATACTTGTGAACGCAAAGAAGCTTACGGTGACAATGGAAATATCCACAGATGAAAACTAGAAAGAAGCTTTGTTAGAAACCTCTTGGTGAAGTGTGAATTCATCTCACCGAGTTACAATTATGTTTCATGCAGCAGTCCATTATCACTGTTTTTCAGGAACCTGAGAAGGACTTCTTTGAATCACATTGAGGCCTACGCTGATTAAGGAAATATCATCAGTTCAAAACGTGAAAGAAGTTTTCTGAGAAACTTCTTTGTGATCTGTGAATTCCATTCACAGAGTTACAGCTTTGTTCTCAGGAAGCAGTTTGCTAACACTCTTTTCATGTAATCTACAAGGTGAGATGTGGGAGCCGTAGGGGCCCATGGAGAAAAAGGAAATATCCTCAGATAATAAATAGAGGTAAGGTTACTGAGATATTGCTTTCTGATGTGTGAATTCATCACACAGAATTCCACCCTTCCCTTCTTGGAACTGTTGGCTAACGCTGTTATCTTGTGTTCTGCAAAGTGATATTTAGGAGCGCATTGCAGGCTATGGTGAAAACGGAAATATCCTCAGATCAAAACTGGAAAGAAGCCTTCTGTGAGTCTGCATTTCGATGTGTGAATGCAACTCCCAGAGTTACACGTTTCTCTTCAGTGTTCAGTTTGCTAACACAGTTTTCTGGAAATCTGCATTGGGATACTTGTGAACTCAATGAAGCTTGCGGTGACAAAGGAAATATCCTCAGATGAAAACTGCAAAGAAGCTTTGTTAGAAACCTCTTGGTGATGTGTGATTTCATCTCACAGAGTTACAGTTATATTTCATGAAGCAGTCCATTATCACCTTTTTTGAGGAATCTGAGAGGACTTCTTTAGTTCGCATTGAGGCCTACACTGACACAGGAAATATCATCAGTTCGAAACGTGAAATAAGCTTTCTGAGAAACTTCTTTGTGATTTGTGATTTCCTCTCACAGCGTTACAGCTGAGTTCTCAGGAAGCAGGTTGCTAACACTCTTTTCGTGGAATCTGCAAAGTGAGATTTGGGAGCCCATATGGGCCAATGGTGAAAAAGGAAATATCCTCAGATAATAGCTGGAGAGAAGCTTACTGAGAGATTGCTTTCTGGTGTGTGACTTTATCACACTGAGTTCCACCCTTCCCTTCTTGGATCATTTTCCTAACTCTGTTATGTTGTGTTCTGCAAAGTGATATTTGGGAGTTCATTGAGGGCTATAGTGAAAAGGAAATATCCTCACATCAAAACTGGAAAGAAGCCTTCTTAGAAACTGCATTTCTATGTGTGAATGCAACTCACAATGTTACAAGTTTCTCTTCAGTGTTCAGATTGCTAACACAGTTTTCTGGAAATCTGTATTGGAATTCCTGTGAACGCAATGACGCTTGCGGTGACAAAGGACAAATCCCCAGATGAAAACTAGAAAGAAGCTTTGTTAGAAACTTCTTGGTGATGTGTGAATTCATCTCACAGAGTTACACTTATGTTTCATGCAGTATTCCATTATCATTGTTTTTGAGGGCCCTGAGAAGGACTTCTTTGGATAGCAATGAGGCCTATGCTGATAATGGAAATATCACTTCAAACCTTGAAAGAAGCTTTCTGAGAAACTTCTTTGTGATTTGTGAATTCCATTCACAGAGTTACAGCTTAGTTCTCAGTAAGCAGTTTGCTAACACTTTTTCTTGGAATATACAATGTGAGATTTGGGTGCCGAAAGGGGCCAATGGTGAAAAAGGAAATATCCTCATATAATAAAAAGAGAGAAGCTTACTAAGAGATTGCTTTCTGATGTGTGACTTCATCACACAGAGTTCCACCCTTCCATTCTTGGAACAGTTTGATAACTCTGGTATCTTGTGTTCTGCAAAGTGATATTTGATTAGCTCACTGAGGGCTATAGTGAAAAAGAAAACATCTTCAGATGAAAACTGGATAGAAGCCTTCTGTGAAACTGCATTTCGATGTGTGAATGCAACTCACAGAGTTACACATTTCTCTTCAGTGTTCAGTTTACTAACACAGTTTTCTGGAAATCTGCAGTGGGATACTTCTGAACGCAATGAAGCTTGCGGTGACAAAGGAAATATCCTCAGATGAAAACTAGAGAGAACCTTTGTTGTAAACTTCTTGTTTATGTGTGAATTCATCTCACAGAGTTACTGTAAGTTTCAGGCAGCAGTCCATTATCACTGTTTTTGAGGAACTTGAGAGGAATTATTTGGATCGCATTGAGGCCTACAGAGATAAAGGAAATATCATCAGTTCCAAACCAGAAAGAAGCTTTCTGAGAAACTTCTTTGTGATCTGTGAATTCCTATCACAGTGTTACAGCTCAGTTCTCAGGAAGCAGTTTGCTAAAACTCTTTTCGTAGAATCTGCAAAGTGATATTTGGGAGCCCAAAGGGGCCCATGGGGAAAAAGGAAATATCCTCAGATAATAACTGGAGAGAAGGTTACAGAGATTGCTTTCTGGTGTGTGACTTCATGACACAGAGTTCCACCCTTCGATTCTTGAACAGTTTCCTAACTCTGTTATCTTGAGTTCTGCAAAGTGATATTTCCGAGCTCATTGAGGGCTATGGAGAAAGAGGAAATAGCCTCAGATCGAAACTGGAAAGAAGCCTTCTCAGAAACTGCATTTCGATGCGTGAATGCTACTCACAGAGGTACACGTTTCTGTGCTGTGTTCAGTTTGCTAAAACAGTTTTCTGGAAATCTGCATTGGGATACTTGTGAACACAATGAAGCTTACGGTGACAAAGGAAATATCCTCAGATGAAAGTAGTAAGAAGATTTGTTAGAAACTTCTTGGTGATGTGTGAATTCATCTCACAGAGTTACACTTATGTTTCATGCAGCAGTCCATTATCACTGTTTTTGAGGAACCTGAGAAGGACTTCTTTGGATCGCATTGAGGCTTACGGTGATAAAGGAAATATCATCTGTTCTAAACGTGAAAGAAGCTTTCTGAGAAACTTCCTTGTGATCTGTGAATTCCTCCCACAGAGTTACAGCTGAGTTCTCAGGAAGCAGTTTGTTAACACTCTTTTCGTGGAATCTGCAAAGTGAGATTTCGGAGCCCATAGGGGCCCATGGTGAAAAAGGAAATATCGTCAGATAATAACTGGAGAGAAGCTTCCTGAGAGAATGCTTTCTGATGTGTGACTTCATCACACAGAGGTCCACCCTTCCCTTCTTGGAACAGTTTGCTTACTCTGTTATATTGTGTTCTGCAAAGTGATATTTGGGAGCTCATTGAGGGCAATGGTGAAAAAGGAAATATCCTCAGATCAAAACTGAAAAGAAGTCTTCTGAGATACTGCAATTCGATGTGTGAAAGCAACTCACAGAGTTACACGTTTCTCTTCACTGTTCAGTGTGCTAACACAGTGTTCGGGAAATCTTCAATTTGATACTTTTGAACACAGTGCAGCTTGCGGTGACAAAGGAAATATCCTCAGATGAAAACTATAACGAAGCTTTGTAAGAAAGTTCTTTGTGATGTGTGTATTCATCTCAGAGTGTTACACTTCGGTTTCATGAGGCAGTCCATTATCACTGTTTCTGAGGAACCTGAGAAGGACTTCTATGGACCACATTGAGGCCTAAGCTAATAAAGGAAATATCATCAGTTCAAAACGTGAAAAAAGCTTTCTGAGAAACTTCTTTGTGATCTGTGAATTCCTCTCACGTAGTTACAGCTGAGTTCTCAGGAAGCAGTTTGATAAGACTCTTTTCGTGGAATCTGCAAAGTGAGATTTGGAAGCACCTCGGGGCCCATAGTGAAAAGGAAATATCCTCAGATAATCAGTGGAGAGAAACTTACTGAGAGATTGCTTTCTGAAGTGTGACTTCATCACACAGAGTTCCACCCTTCCTTTCTTGGAACAGTTTGCTAACTCTGTTATCTTGTGTTCTGCAAAGTGATATTTGGGAGCTCATTGTGGGCTATGGTGAAAAAGGAAATGTCCTCAGATCAAAAGTGGAAAGAAGCCTTGTGAGAAACTGCATTTTGATGTGTGTATGCAACTCACAGAGTTACACGTTTCTCTGCAGTGTTCAGTTTGCTAACACAGTTTTCTGGAAATTTGCATTGGGATACTTGTGAATGCAATGAAGCTTGCGGTGACAAAGGAAATATCCTGAGATGAAAACTAGAAAGAAGCTTTGTTAGAAACTTCTTGGTGACCTGTGAATTCATCTCAGAGAGTTACACTTATGTTTGACGCAGCAATCCATTATCACTCTTTTTGACGAAACAGAGAACTTCTTTGGATCGCATTGATTCCTACGCTGATAAAGGAAATATCATCAGTTCAAAAAGTGAAAGAAGCTTTCTGAGAAACTTCTTATTGATCTGTGAATTTCTCTCACAGAGGTGTAGCTGACTTCTCAGGAAGCAGTTTGCTAACACTCTTTTCGTGGAATCTTCAAAGTGAGACTTGGGAGCCCATAGGGGCCCATGGTGAAAAAGGAAATATCCTCAAATAATAACTAGAGTGTAGCTTACTTAGAGACTGCTTTCTGATGTGTGACTTCATCACACAGAGATCCAACCTTCCCTTCTTGGAACAGTTTGATAACTCTGTTATCTTGTGTTCTGCAAAGGGATATTTGGGAGGTCATTGCAGGCTATGGTGAAAAAGGAAATATCCTCAGATCAAAACTGGAAAGAAGCCTTCTGAGAAACTGCATTTTGATGTGTGAATGCAACTCCCAGAGTTACACGTTTCTCTTCAGTGTTCAGTTTGCTATCACAGTTTTCTGGAAATCTGCTTTGGGATATTTGTGAACGCAATGATGCTTGTGGTGACAAAGGAAATATCCTCAGATGAAAACTAGAAAGAAGCTTTGTTGGAAACCTCTTGATGATGTGTGAATTCATCTCACAGAGTTACACTTATATTTCCTGCAGCAGTCGTTTATCACTGTTTTTGAGGAACCTGAGAGGACTTCATTGGATCACATTGAGGCCTACGCTGATAAAGGAAATACCATCAGTTCAAAACGTGAAAGAAGCTTTCTGAGTAACTTCTTTGTGATCTGTGAATTTCATTCACAGAGTTACAGCTTAGTTCTCAGGAAGCAGTTTGCTAACCCTCTTTTCGTGGAATCTGCAAAGTGAGATTTGGGAGCCCACAGAGGCCCATGGTGAAAAAGGAAATATCCTCAGATAATAACTGGAGCGAAGCTTACTCAGAAATTGCTTTCTGATGTGTGACTTCATCACACAGAGTTCCACCCTTCAAACTTGGAACAGTGTGCTAACTCTGTTATCTTGTGTTCTGCAAAGTGATATATAGGAGCGCATTGAAGGCTACGGTGAAAAAGGAAATATCCTCAGATCAAAACTGGATAGAAGCCTTCTGAGAAACTGCATTTCGATGTGTGAATTCAACTCCCAGAGTTACACGTTTCCCTTCAGTGTTCTGTTTGCTGACACAGTTTTCTGGAAATCTGCAATGGGATACTTGGAACGCAATGTAGCTTGAGGTGACAAAGGAAATATCCTCAGATGAAAACTATGAAGAAGCTTTCGTTGAAACTTCTTAGTGATGTGTGGATACATCTCACAGAGTTACACTTATGTTTCATGCAGCAGTCCATTATCACTGTTTTTGAAGAAACTGAGAAAGACTTCTTTGGATCTCCTTGAGGCCTACGCTGATAAAAGAAATATGATCAGTTCAAAATGTGAAAGAAGCTATCTGAAAAACTTCTTTGTGATCTGTGAATTCCTCTCACAGCGTTACAGCTGAGTTCTCAGGAAGCAGTTTGTTAACACTCTTTTCGTGGAATCTGCAAAGTGAGATTTGGTAGCCCATAAGGGCCCATGGTGAAACAGGAAATATCCTCAGATAAAAACGGGAGAGACGGTTACTGAGAGATTGCTTTCTGGTGTGTGACTTCATCACACTGAGTTCCACCCTTCCCTTCATGAAACAGTTTGCTAAATCTGTTATCTTGTGTTCTGCAAAGTGATATTTAGGAGCGCATTGAAGGCTATGGTGAAAAAGGAAATATCCTCCGATCAAAACTGGAAAGAAGCCTTCTGAGAAACTGCATTTCGATGTGTGAAATCAACACCCAGAGTTACACGTTTCCCTTCAGTGTTCAGTTTGCTGACACAGTTTTCTGGAAATCTGCAATGATTGTGAATGCAATGAAACTTGCGGTGACAAAGGAAATATCCTCAGATGAAAACTAGAAAGATGCTTTGTTAGAAACTTCTTGGTGATGTGTGAATTCATCTCACAGAGTTACACTTATGTTTCCTGCAGCAGTCCGTTTTCACTGTTTTTGAGGAACCAGAGAAGGACTTTTTTGGATCGCATTGAGGCCTACGCTGATAAAGGAAATATCATCAGTTCAAAACGTCAAAGAAGCTTTCTGAGAAACTTCTTTGTGATCTGTTAATTCCTATCACAGAGTTACAGTTCAGTTCTCAGGAAGCAGTTTGCTAACACTATTTCCGTGGAATCTGTAATGTGAGACTTGGGAGCCCATAGGGGCCCATGGTGAAAAAGGAAATATCCTCAGATAATAACTGGAGAGAAACTTACTGAGAGATTGCTTTCTGATGTGTGACTTCATCACAAGGAGCTCCACCCTTCCCTTCTTGGATCAGTTTGCTAACTCCGTTATCTTGTGTTCTTCACAGTGATATATGGGAACTCATTGAGGGCTATGGTGAAAAAGGAAATATGCTCAGATCAAAACTGGAAAGAAGCATTCTGAGAAACTGCATTTCGATGTGTGAATGCATCTCCCAGAGTTACACGTTTCTCTTCAGTGTTCAGTTTGTTAACATAGTTTTCTGCAAATCTGCATTGTGATGCTTCTGAACCCAATGAAGCTTAAGGTGACAAAGGAAATATCCTCAGATGAAAACTAGAAAGAAGCTTTGTTAGAAACTTCTTGGTGATGTGTGAATTCATCTCACAGAGTTACACTTATGTTTCATGCAGCAGTCCGTTATCACTGTTTTTGAGGAACCTGAGAGGATTTCTTTGGATCGCATTGAGGCCTACGCTGATAAAGGAAATATCATCAGTTCAAAACGTGAAAGAAGCTTTCTGAGAATCCACTTTGTGATCTGTGAATTCCTCTCACAGAGTCTCAGCTTAATTCTCAGGAAGTAGTTTGCTAACACTCTTTTCATAGTATCTTCAAAGTGAGATTTGGGAGCCCATAGTGGCCCATGTTGAAAAAGGAAATATCCTCAGAGAATCACTGGAGAATAGCTTCTTTGAGATTGCTTCCTGATGTGTGACTTCATCACACGGAGTTCCACCCTTCCCTTCATGGAACAGTTTGCTAACTCTGTTATCTTGTGTTCTGCAAAGTAACATTTGATTAGCTGATTGAGGGATAATGTGCAAAAGGAAATATCCTCAGATCAAAACCGGAAAGTAGCCTTCTGTGAAACTGCATTTTGATGTGTGAATGCAACTCACAGAATTCCACGTATCTCTTCAGTGTTCAGTTTGCTAACACAGTTTTCTGGAAATCTGCAGTGGGATACTTCTGAACGCAATGAAGCTTGCGGTGACAAAGGAAATATCCTCAGATGAAAACTAGAAAGACCTTTGTTAGAAACTTCTTGGTGATGTGTGAATTCATCTCACAGAGTTACACTTATGATTCACGTAGCAGTCCATTATCACTCTTTTTGAGGAACCTGAGAAGGACTTCTTTGGATCGCTTTGAGGCCTACGCTGATAAAGGAAATATCATCAGTTCAAAACATGAAGGAAGCTTTTTGAGAAACTGCTTTGTGATCTGTGAATTCCATTCACAGAGTTACAGCTTATTTCTCAGGAAGCAGTTTGCTAAAACTCTTTTCGTGGAATCTGCAAAGTGAGTTTTGGGAGCCTATAGGGGCCCATGGTGAAAAGGAAATATCCTCAGATAATAATTAGAGAGAAGCTTACTGAGAGACTGCTTTCTGATGTGTGACCTCATCACACAGAGTTCCACCACTCTCTTCTTGGAACAGTTTGCTAACTCTGTTATCTTGTGTTCTGCAAAGTGATATTTTGGAGCTCATTGAGGGCTATGGTGTAACAGGAAGTATCCTCAGTTCAATACTGGAAAGAAGCTTTCTATGAAACTGCATTTCGATGTGTGAATGCAACTCACAGAGTTACACGTTTCTCTTCCCTGTTCAGTTTGCTAACACAGTTTTCTCGGAATCTGCATTGGGATACTTCTGAACGCAATGAAGCTTGCGGTGACAAAGGATATATCCTCAGATGACAACTAGAAAGAAGCTGTGTTAGAAACTTCTTGGTGATGTGTGAACTCGTCTCACAGAGTTACACTTAAGTTACATGCAGCAATCCATTATCACTCTTTTTGAGGAAACATAGAAGGACTACTTTGGATCGCATATTGGCCTACTCTGATAAAGGAAATATCCCCAGTTCAAAACGTGAAAGAAGATTTCTGAGAAACTTCTTTGTGATCTGTGAATTCCTCCCACAGAGTTACTGCTGAGTTCTCAGGAAGCAGTTTGCTAACACTCTTTTTGTGGAATCTGCAATGTGAGATTTGGGAGCCCCAAGGGGCCCTTGGTGAAAAACGAAATATCCTCAGATAATAACTGGAGAGAAGCTTACTGAGAGATTACTTTCTGGTGTGTGACTTCATCACACAGAATTCCACCCTTCCATTCTTGGAACAGTTTGCTAACTCTGTTATCTTGTGTTCTGCAAAGTGATATTTGGGAGCTCATTGAGGGCTATGGTGAAAAAGCAAATATCCTCAGATCAAAACCGGAAAGAAGCCTTCTGTGAAGTTGCATTTCCATGTGTGAGTACAACTCACAGAGTTCCACGTTTCTCTTCCGTGTTCAGTTTGGTAACACAGTTTTCTGATAATTAGCAATGGGATACGTGTGAACGCAATGAAGCTTGCGTTGACAAAGGAAATATCCTCAGATGAAAACTAGAAGGAAGCTTTGCTAGAAACTTCTTGGTGATGTGTGAATTCATCTCACAGAGATACATTTATGTTTCATGCAGCAGTCCATTATCAATGCTTTTGAGGAACCAGAGAAGGACTTCTTTGGATCGCATGGAGGCCCATGCTGATAAAGGAAATATCATCAGTTCAAAACGTGAAAGAATCTTTCTGAGAAACTTCTTTTTTTTTTGTTATTATACTTTAAGTTCTAGGGTACATGTGCATAACTTGCAGGTTTGTTACATATGTATACTTATGCCATGTTGGTGTGCTGCACCCATCAACTCGTCAGCACCCATCAATTCATCATTTATATCATGTATAACTCCCCAATGCAAGCCCTCCCTCCTCCCCCCTCCCCCCTCCCCATGATAGGCCCCAGTGCGTGATGTTCCTCTTCCCGAGTCCAAGTGATCTCATTGTTCAGTTCCCACCTATGAGTGAGAACATGCGGTGTTTGGTTTTCTGTTCTTGTGATAGTTTGCTAAGAATGATGGTTTCCAGCTGCATCCATGTCCCTACAAAGGACGCAAACTCATCCTTTTATATGGCTGCATAGTATTCCATGGTGTATATGTGCCACATTTTCTTAATCCAGTCTGTCACAGATGGACATTTGGGTTGATTCCAAGTCCTTGCCACTGTGAATAGTGCCGCAATAAACATACGTGTGCATGTGTCTTTGTAGTAGAATAATTTATAATTCTTTGGGTATATACCCAGTAGTGGGATGGCTGGGTCATATGGTACATCTAGTTCTAGATCCTTGAGGAATTGCCATACTGTTTTCCATAATGGTTGAACTAGTTTACAATGCCACCAACAGTGTAAAAGTGTTCCTATTTCTCCACATCCTCTCCAACACCTGTTGTTTCCTGACTTCTTAATGATTGCCATTCTAACTGGTGTGAGATGGTATCTCATTGTGGTATTGATTTGCATTTCTCTGATGGCGAGTGATGATGAGCATTTTTTCATGTGTCTGTTGGCTGTATGAATATCTTCTTTTGAGAAATGTCTGTTCATATCCTTTCCCCACTTTTTGATGGGGTTGTTTGTTTTTTTCTCGTATATTTGTTTGAGTTCTTTGTAGATTCTGGATATTCGCCCTTTGTCAGATGAGTAGGTTGCAAAAATTTTCTCCCATTCTGTAGGTTGCCTGTTCACTCTGATGGTAGTTTCTTTTGCTGTGCAAAAGCTCTTTAGTTTAATTAGATCCCATTTGTCAATTTTGGCTTTTGCTGCCGTTGCTTTTGGTGTTTTAGACATGAAGTCCTTGCCCATGCCTATGTCCTGAATGGTACTACCTAGATTTTCTTCTAGGGTTTTTATGGTATTAGGTCTAATATTTAAGTCTCTAATACATCTTGAATTAATCTTCGTATAAGGGGTAAGGAAAGGATCCAGTTTCAGCTTTCTACTTATGGCTAGCCAGTTGTCTCAGCACCATTTATTAAATAGGGCATCCTTTCCCCATTTCTTGTTTCTCTCAGGTTTGTCAAAGATCAGATGGCTGTAGATGTGCGGTATTCTTTCTGAGGACTCTGTTCTGTTCCATTGGTCTATATCTCTGTTTTGGTACCAGTACCATGCTGTTTTGGTTACTGTAGCCTTGTAGTATAGTTTGAAGTCAGGTAGCGTGACGCCTCCAGCTTTGTCCTTTTGACTTAGGAGTGTCTTGGCAATGCGGGCTCTTTTTTGGTTCCATATGAACTTTAAAGCAGCTTTTTCCAAGTCTGTGAAGAAACTCATTGGTAGCTTGATGGGGATGGCATTGAATCTATAAATAACCTTGGGCAGTATGGCCATTTTCACGATATTGATTCTTCCTATCCATGAGCATGGTATGTTCTTCCATTTGTTTGTGTCCTCTTTGATTTCACTGAGCAGTGGTTTGTAGTTCTCCTTGAAGAGGTCCTTGACATCCCTTGTAAGCTGGATTCCTAGGTATTTTATTCTGTTTGAAGGAATTGTGAATGGAAGTTCATTCCTGATTTGGCTCTCTGCTTGTCTGTTACTGGTGTATAAGAATGCTTGTGGTTTTTGCACATTAATTTTGTATCCTGAGACTTTGCTGAAGTTGCTTATCAGCTGAAGGAGATTTTGGGCGGAGACGATGGGGTTTTCTAAATATACAATCATGTCATCTGCAAACAGGGACAATTTGACTTCTGCTTTTCCTAACTGGATACCCTTGATTTCTTTCTCTTGCCTGATTGCCCTAGCCAGAACTTCCAACACTATGTTGAATAGAAGTGGTGAGAGAGGGCATCCCTGTCTTGTGCCAGTTTTCAAAGGGAATATTTCCAGTTTTTGCCCATTCAGTATGATATTAGCTGTGGGTTTGTCATAAATAGCTCTTATTATTTTGAGGTACGTTCCATCAATACCGAATTATTGAGCGTTTCTAGCATGAAGGGCTGTTGAATTTTGTCAAAAGCCTTTTCTGCATCTATTGAGATAATCATGTGGTTCTTGTCTTTGGTTCTGTTTATATGCTGGATTGTGTTTATTGATTTGCGAATGTTGAACCAGCCTTGCATCCCAGGGATGAAGCCCACTTGATCATGGTGGATAAGCTTTTTGATGTGCTGCTGAATCCGGTTTGCCAGTATTTTATTGAGAATTTTTGCATCGATGTTCATCAGGGATACTGGTCTAAAATTCTCTTTTTTTGTTGTGTCTCTGCCAGGCTTTGGTATCAGGATGATGTTGGCTTCATAAAATGAGTTAGGGAGGATTCCCTCTTTTTCTATTGATTGGAATAGTTTCAGAAGGAATGGTACCAGCTCCTCCTTGTACCTCTGGTAGAATTCAGCTGTGAATCCATCTGGTCCTGGACTTTTTCTGGTGGGTAGGCTATTAATTGTTGCCTCAATTTCAGAGCCTGCTATTGGTCTATTCAGGGATTCAACTTCTTCCTGGTTTAGCCTTGGGAGAGTGAAAGTGTCCAGGAAATTATCCATTTCTTCTAGATTTTCTAGTTGATTTGCATAGAGGCGTTTATAGTATTCTCTGATGGTAGTTTGTATTTCTGTGGGGTCAGTGGTGATATCCCCTTTATCATTTTTTTATTGCATCTATTTGATTCCTCTCTCTTTTCTTCTTTATTAGCCTTGCTAGCGGTCTGTCAATTTTGTTGATCTTTTCAAAAAACCAACTCCTGGATTCATTGATTTTTTGGAGGGTTTTTTGTGTCTCTATCTCCTTCAGTTCGGCTCTGATCTTAGTTATTTCTTGCCTTCTGCTAGCTTTTGAATGTGATTGCTCTTGCCTCTCTAGTTCTTTTAATTGTGATGTTAGAGTGTCAATTTTAGATCTTTCCTGCTTTCTCTTGTGGGCATTTAGTGCTATCAATTTCCCTCTACACACTGCTTTAAATGTGTCCCAGAGATTCTGGTATGTTGTATCTTTGTTCTCATTGGTTTCAAAGAACATCTTTATTTCCGCTTTCATTTCGTTATATACCCAGTAGTCATTAAGGAGCAGGTTGTTCAGTTTCCATGTAGTTGAGCGGTTTTGATTGAGTTTCTTAGTCCTGAGTTCTAGTTTGATTGCACTGTGGTCTGAGAGACAGTTTGTTATAATTTCTGTTCTTTTACATTTGCTGAGGAGTGCTTTACTTCCAATTATGTGGTCAATTATGAAATAAGTGCGATGTGGTGCTGAGAAAAATGTATATTCTGTTGATTTGGGGTGGAGAGTTCTATAGATGTCTATTAGGTCCGCTTGGTGCAGAGATGAGTTCAATTCCTGGATATCCTTGTTAACTTTCTGTCTCGTTGATCTGTCTAATGTTGACAGCGGAGTGTTGAAGTCTCCCATTATTATTGTACGGGAGTCTAAGTCTCTTTGTAAGTCTCTAAGGACTTGCTTTATGAATCTGGGTGCTCCTGTATTGGGTGCATATATATTTAGGAGAGTTAGCTCTTCCTGTTGAATTGATCCCTTTACCATTATGTAATGGCCTTCTTTGTCTCTTTTGATCTTTGATGGTTTAAAGTCTGTTTTATCAGAGACTAGGATTGCAACCCCTGCGTTTTTTTGTTCTCCATTTGCTTGGTAGATCTTCCTCCATCCCTTTATTTTGAGCCTATGTATGTCTCTGCATGTGAGATGGGTCTCCTGAATACAGCAGACTGATGGGTCTTGACTCTTTATCCAGTTTGCCAGTCTGTGTCTTTTAATTGGAGCATTTAGTCCATTAACATTTAAGGTTAATATTGTTATGTGTGAACTTGATCCTGCCATTATGATATTAACTGGTTATTTTGCTCGTTAGTTGATGCAGTTTCTTCCTAGCCTCGATGGTCTTTACATTTTGGCATGTTTTTGGGATGGCTGGTACCGGTTGTTCCTTTCCATGTTTAGGGCTTCCTTCAGGGTCTCTTGTAAGGCAGGCCTGGTGGTGACAAAATCTCTAAGCATTTGCTTATCTGTAAAGGATTTTATTTCTCCTTCACTTATGAAACTTAGTTTGGCTGGATATGAAATTCTGGGTTGAAAATTCTTTTCTTTAAGAACGTTGAATATTGGCCCCCACTCTCTTCTGGCTTGTAGAGTTTCTGCCGAGAGATCTGCTGTTAGTCTGATGGGCTTCCCTTTGTGGGTGACCCGACCTTTCTCTCTGGCTGCCCTTAAGATTTTTTCCTTCATTTCAACTTTGGTGAATCTGGCAATTATGTGTCTTGGAGTTGCTCTTCTGGAGGAGTATCTTTGTGGCATTCTCTGTATTTCCTGAATTTGAATGTTGGCCTGCCCTACTAGGTTGGGGAAGTTCTCCTGGATGATATCCTGAAGAGTGTTTTCCAACTTGGTTCCATTTTCCCCCTCACTTTCAGGCACACCAATCAGACGTAGATTTGGTCTTTTTACGTAATCCCATACTTCTTGCAGGCTTTGCTCATTTCTTTTTCTTCTTTTTTCTTTTGGTTTCTCTTCCCGCTTCATTTCATTCATTTGATCTTCAATCGCTGATACTCATTCTTCCAGTTGATCGAGTCATTTACTGAAGCTTGTGCATTTGTCACGTATTTCTCGTGTCATGGTTTTCATCTCTGTCATTTCGTTTATGATCTTCTCTGCATTAATGAGTCTAGCTGTCAATTCTTCCACTCTTTTTTCAAGATTTTTAGTTTCTTTGCGCTGAGTACGTAATTCCTCCTTTAGCTCTGAGAAGTTTGATGGACTGAAGCCTTCTTCTCTCCTCTCGTCCAAGTCATTCTCTGACCAGCTTTGATCCGTTGCTGGCGATGGGCCACGCTCCTTTACAGGGGGAGATGCACTCTTATTTTTTGAATTTCCAGCTTTTCTGCCCTGCTTCTTCCCCATCTTTGTGGTTTTATCTGTCTCTGGTCTTTGATGATGGTGACGTACTGATGGGGTTTTGGTATAGGTGTCCTTCCTGTTTGATAGTTTTCCTTCTGACAGTCAGAAGGACTGTCTGTTGGTCTGTTGGAGATTGCTTGAGGTCCACTCCAGACCCTGTTTGCCTGGGTATCAGCAGCAGAGGTTGCCGAAGATAGAATATTGCTGAACAGCGAGTGTACCTGTCTGATTCTTCCTTTGGAAGTTTCCTCTCAGGGGTGTACTCCACCCTGTGAGGTGTGGGGTGTCAGACTGCCCCTAGTGGGGGATTTCTCCCAGCTAGGCTACTCAGGGCTCAGGGACACACCTGAGCAGGCAGTCTGTCCGTTCTCAGATCTCAAACCTTCTTGTTGGGAGATCCACGGCTCTCCCCAAAGCTGTCAGACAGAGTCGTTCGCGTCTGCAACCGGCCTCCCGCTACTTCCCCTGTTGGTCTTCAGCTGTGCGCTGTCCCCTGAGGTGGACTACAGAGACAGGCAGGCTTCCTTGAGCTGCTGTGAGCTCCACCCAGTTCGAGCTTCCCAGCGGCTTTGTTTACCTTCTTAAGCCTCAGCAATGGCGGGCGCCCCTCCCCAGCCTCGCTGCTGCCTTGCGGATAGATCGTGGCAGACTGCTGTGTTAGCAGTGAGGGAGGCTTCGTGGGCGTGGGACCCTCCCGGCCAGGTGTGGGATAATTCTCCTGGTGTGCCTGTATGCTTACAGCGCAGTATTGGGGTGGGAGTTACCCGATTTTCCAGGTGTGTGTGTCTCAGTTCCCCTGGCTAGGAAAACGGATCCCCTTCCCCCTGCGCTCCAGGTGAGGCGATGCCTCGCCCTGCTTCAGCTCTGCTGGTCAGGCTGCAGCAGCTGACCAGCACCGATTGTCCGGCACTCCCTAGTGAGATGACCCCAGTACCTCAGTTGAAAATGCAGAAATCACCGGTCTTCTGTGTCGCTCGCGCTGGGAGTGGAAACTGGAGCTGTTCCTCTTCCGCTTTCTGAGAAACTCTTTGTGATCTGTGAATTCCTCCCACAGAGTTACAGCTTATTTCTCAGAAGCAGTTTGCTAACACTCTTTTCGTGGAATCTGCAAAGTGAGATTTGGGAGCCCTAAGGGCCCTGGCGAAAAGAAATATCCTCAGATAATAAATAGACAGCTTACTGTGAGATTTCTTTCTGGTGTGTGACTCATGACACAGACTTCCACCCTTCCCTTCTTGGAACAGTTTGCTAACCCTGTTTATCTGTGTTCTGCAAAGTGATATTTGGAGCTCATTGAGGGCTACGGTGAGAAAGGAAATATCCTGAGATCAAAACTGGGAAGAAGGACTTCTGAGAAACTGCATTTCGATGTGTTGAATACAAATCACAGGGTTACACGTTCTCTTCAGCGTTCAGTTTGCTAACACAGTTTCTGTAATCTGCAATGGGATACTTGTGAAGCAATGAAGCTTGTGGTGACAAAGGAAATACCTCAGTTGAAAACTATAAAGAAGCTTTGTTAGAAACTTCTTCGTGATGTGTTAATTCATCTCACAGAAATACCCTTATGTTTCATGCAGCAGTCCATTATCACTGTTTTTGAGGAACCTGAGAAGGACTTCTTAGGATTGCATTGAGGCCTACGCTGATAAGGAAATATCATCAGTTCAAATCGTGAAAGAAGGTTTCTGAGAAACTTCTTTGTGATCTGTGAATTCCTCCTCCAAAGTTACTCCTGAGTTCTCAGGAAGCAGTTTGCTAACACACTTTTCGTGGAATCTGCAAAGTGCGATTTGGGAGCGCATAGGGGCTGAGAAACTTCTTTCTGATCTGTGAATTCCTCTCACAGTGTTACACCTTAGTTCCCAGGAAGCAGTTTGCTAACACTCTTTACGTGGTATCTGCAAAATGAGATTTGGAGACCAAAAGGGCCCCTGTTGAAAAAGGAAATATCCTAAGATAATAACTGGAGAGAAGCTTAATGAGAGATTGCTTTCTGGTGTGTGATTTCATCACACAGAATTCCACCCTTCCCTTCTTGGAACAGTTTGCTAACTCTGTTATTTTGTGTTCTGCAAGGTGATATTTAGGAGTGCATTGCAGATACGGTGAGAAAGGAAATATCCTCAGATCAAAAGTGGGAAGAAGCGTTGTCAGAAACTGCATTGCGATGTGGGAATTCAACTCCCAGAGTTACACGTTTCTCTTCAGTGTTCAGTTTGCTAACACAGTTTTCTGTAAATCTGCATTGGGATACTTGTGAATGCAAAGAAGGTTGCGGTGACAAAGGAAATATCCTCAGATGAAAACTAGAAAGACGCTTTGTTAGAAACCTCTTGGGGATGTGGGAATTCATCTCACAAAGTTACACTTATGTTTCATGCAGCAGTCCATTATCACGGTTTTTGAGGAAACCGAGAAGAACTTCGGTGGACCGCATTGAGGACTGCACTGATAAAGGATATATCATCAGTTCAAAACGTGAAAGAAGCTTTCTGAGAAACTTCTTTGTGATCTGTGAATTCCTCTCACAGCGTTACAGCTGAGTTCTTAGGAAGCTGTTTGCTAAAACTGTTTTCGTGGAATCTACAAATTGAGATTTGGGAGGCCTTAGGGGCCCATGGTGAAAAAGGAAATATCCTCAGGTAATAACTGCAGAAGAGCTTACTGAGATATTGCTTTCTGGTGTGTGAATTCATCACACAGAGTTCCACCCTTCCCTTCTTCGAGCAGTTTGCTAACTCTGTTATGTTGTGTTCTGCAAAGTGATATTTGGGAGCTCCTTGACGGTTATGGTGAAAAAGGAATTAAACTCAGATAAAAAATGGAAAGAAGCCTTCTGAGTAACTGCATTTCGATGTGTGAATGCAACTCCCAGAGTTACACGTTTCTCTTCAGTGTTCAGTTTTCTAACACAGTTTTCTGGATATCTGCTTTGGGATACTTGTGAACGCAAAGAAGCTTGCGGTGACAAAGGAAATATCCTCAGATGAAAACTAGAAAGAAGCTTTCTTAGAAACTTCTTGGTGATGTGTGAATTCATCTCACAGAGTTACACTTATGTTTCATGCAGCCGTCCATTATCACTGTTTTTGAGGAACCTGAGAGGGACTTCTTTGGATCGCATTGAGGCCTGCGCTGATAAAGGATATATCATCACTTCAAAACGTGAAAGAAGCTTTCTGAGAAACTTCTTTGTGATCTGTGAATTCCATTCACAGAGTTACAGCTTAGTCCTCAGGAAGCAGTTTGTTAACACTCTTGTCGTGTAATCTGCAAAGTGAGGATTTGGGAGCCCATAGGGGCCCATGGTGAAAATGGAAATGTCCTCAGATAATAAGTAGAGAGAAGCTTACTGAGAGACTGCTTTCTGATGGGTGACTTCAACACACAGAGTTCCACACTTCCTTTCTTGGAACAGTTTGCAAACTCTGTTTTCTTGTGTTCTGCAACGTGATATTTAATAGCGCATGGTAAGGTATGGTGAAAAAGGAAATATCCTCAGATCAAAACTGGAAAGACTTCTGAGAAACTTCATTTCGATGTGTGAATGCAACTCAGAGAGTTACACGTTTCTCTTCAGTGTTCAGTTTCCTAACACATTTTTCTGGAAATTTGCATTGGGATACTTGTGAACGTAATGAAGGTTGCTGTGACAAAGGATATATCCTCAGATGAAAACTAGAAAGAAGCTTTCTCAGAAACTTTTTGTGATGTGTGAATTCATCTCCCAGAGTTACACTTATGTTTCATGCAGCAGTCCATTATCACTGCTTTTGAGGAACATGAGAAGGACTCATTTGGATCACATTGAGGCCTACGCTGATAAAGGAGATATCATCAGTTCAAAACGTGAAAGAATCTTTTTGAGAAATTTCTTTGTGATCTGTGAGTTCCTCCCACAGAGTTACTGCTGAGTTCTCAGGAAGCAGTTTGCTAACACTCTTTTCGTGGAATCTGCAAACTGAGATTTCAGAGCCCGTAGGGGCCCATGGTGAAAAACGAAATATCCTTAGAAAATAACTGGAGAGAAGCTTACTGAGACATTGCTTTCTGATGTGTGACTTCATCACACAGAGTTCCCCACTTCCCTTCTTGGAACCGTTTGCTAACTCAGTTATCTTGTGTTCTGCAAAGTGATATTTGGGAGCTCATTGAGGGCTATGGTGAAAAAGGAAATATCCTCAGATCAAAACTGTAAAGAAGTCTTCTGAGAAACTACATTTCGATGTGTGAATGCAACTCACAGAGTCACACGTTTCTCTTCAGTGTTCAGTTTGCTAACACAGTTTTCTGGAAATCTGCATTGGGATACTTGTGAACGCAATGAAGCTTGCAGTGACAAAGTAAATATCCTCAGATGAAAATTAGAAAGAATCTTTCTTAGAAACCTCTTGGTGATATGTGAATTCATCTCACAGAGTTCCACTTATGTTTCATGCAGCAGTCCATTATCACTTTTTTTGAGTAACCAGAGATGGACTTTTGCATCGCACATTGGCCTACACTGATAAAGGAAATATCATCAGTTCAAAACGTGAAAGAAACTTTTTGAGAAATTTCTTTGTGATCTGTGAGTTCCTCCCACAGAGTTACTGCTGAGTTCTCAGGAAGCAGTTTGCTAACACTCTTTTCGTGGAATCTGCAAACTGAGATTTCAGAGCCCGTAGGGGACCAAGGTGAAAAACGAAATATCCTTAGAAAATAACTGGAGAGAAGGTTACTGAGAGATTGCTATCTGATGTGTGACTTCATAACACAGAGTTCCACCCTTCCCTTCTTGGAACAGTTTGGAAACTCCGTTTTGTTGTGTTCTGCCAAGTGATATTTGGGAGCTCATTGAGGGCTATGGTGAAAAAGGAATTATCCTCAGATCAAAACCAGAAAGAATCCTTCGGTGAAATTGCATTTCGATGTGTGAGTACAACTCACAGAGTTACACGTTTCTCTTCCGTGTTCAGTGTGCTAACACAGTTTTCTGGTAATCTGCAATGGGATACTTGTGAACACAATGAATCTTGCGTTGACAAAGGAAATATCCTCAGATGAAAACTAGAAGGAAGCTTTTTAGAAACTCCTTGGTGATATGTGAATTCATCTCACAGAGTTACACTTATGTTTCATGCAGCAGTCCATTATTACTCTTTTTGAGGAACCAGAGAAGGACTTCTTTGGATCGCATTGAAGCCTTCGCTGATAAAGAAATATCATCAGTTCAAAACGTGAAAGAAGCTTTCTGAGAAACTCCTTTGTGATCTGTGAATTCCTCCCACAGAGATACTGCTGAGTTCTCAGGAAGCACTTTGCTAACACTATTTTCGTGGAAACTGCAAAGTGAGATTTGAGAGCCCAACGGGGCCACTGGTGAAACAGGAAATATCCTCAGATAATAACTGGAGAAGAAGCTTACTGAGAGATTGCTTTCTGGTGTGTGACTTCATCACACAGATTCCACCCTTCCCTTCTTGGAACAGTTTGCTAACTCTGTTATTTTGTGTTCTGCAAAGTGAAATTTGGAGCGCATTGAAGGCTATGGTGAAAAAGGAAATATCCTCAGATCAAAACTGGAAAGAAACGTTGTGAGAAACTGCATTTCGATTTGTGAATTCTACTCCCAGAGTTACACGTTTCTCTTCCGTGTTCAGTTTGGTAACACAGTTTTCTGGAAATCTGCAATGGGTACTTCTGAACGCAATGAAGCTTGGGGTGACAAAGGAAATATCTTCAGATGAAAACTAGAAGGTAGCCTTGTTAGAAACTTCTTGGTGATGTGTGAATTCATCTCACAGAGTTACACTTATGTGTCAAGCAGCAGTCCATTATCACTGTTTTTGAGGAAACTGAGAGGACTTCTTTGGATCGCATTGAGGCCTACGCTGATAAAGGAATTATCATCGGTTGAAAACGTGAAAGAAGCTTTCTGAGGAACTTCTTTATGACTTGTGAATTCCATTCACATAATTACAGTTTAGTTCTCAGGAAGCAGTTTGCTAACACTCTTTTCGTGAAACCTGCGAAGTGAGATTTTGGAGCCCATAGGGGCCGATGGTGAAAAAGGAAATATCTTCAGATAATAACTAGAGAGAAGCTTACTGAGATATTGGCATGTGGTGTGTGACTTCATCACAGAGATTTCCACCCTTCCCTTCTTGGAACAGTTTGCTAACTCTGTTATCTTGTGTTCTGCAAAGTGATACTTGGGAGCTCATTGAGGGCTATGTTGAAAAAGGAAATATCCTCAGATCAAAACTGGAAAGAAGCCTTCTGAGAAATTGCATTTTGATGTGTGAATACAACTCACAGAGTTACACGTTTCTCTTCAGTGTTCAGTTTGCTAACACAGTTTCTGGAAATCTGCATTGGGATACTTGTGAACGCAATGAAGCTTGTGGTGACGAAGGATATATCCTCAGATGAAAACTAGAAAGAAGCTTTGTTAGAAACTTCTTGTAGATGTGTGAATTCATCTCCTAAAGTTACACTTATGTTTCATGCAGCAGTCCATTAACACTGTTTTTGAGGAACCTGAGAAGGACTTCTTTGGATCGCATTTAGGCCTACACTGATAAAGGAAAGATCATCAGTTCAAAACGTGAAAGAAGCTTTCTGAGAAACTTCTTTGTGATCTGTGAATTCCTCTCACAGAGTTACTGCTGAGTTCTCAGGAAGCAGTTTGTAAACACTCTTTTCATGGAATCTGCAAAGTGAGATTTGGGAGACCCAAGGGGCCCCTGGTGAAAAAGGAATTATCCTCAGATAATAACTGGAGAGAAGCTTACTGAGAGATTGCTTTCTGGTGTGTGACTTCATCACACAGAGTTCCACCCTTCCCTTCTTGGAACATGTTTGCTAACTCTGTTATCTTGTGTTCTGCAAAGTGATATTTAGGAGTGCATCGAAGGCTACGGTGAAAACGGAAATATCCTTAGATCAAAACTGGAAAGAAGCCTTCTGAGAAACTGCATTTCGATGTGTGAATTCAACTCCCAGAGTTACAAGTATCCCTTCAATGTTCAGTTTGCTAACTCAGTTTTCTGGAAATCTGCAAAATGGGATCTTTCTGAACGCAATGAAGATTGCAGTGACAAAGGAAATATCCTCAGATGAAAATTAGAAAGAAGCTTTGTTAGAAACTTCTTGGAGATGTGTGCATTCATCTCACAGAGTTACACTTATGTTTCACGCTGCAGTCCATTATCACTGTTTCTGAGGAACCTGAGAGGACTTCTTAGGATCGCATTGTGGCCTACGCTGATAAAGGAAATATCATCAGTTCAAAACGTGAAAAAAGCTTTCTGGGAAACTGCTTTGTTATCTCTGAATTTCTCTCACAGAGTTACAGCTTAGTTCTCAGGAAGCAGTTTGCTAACACTCTTTTCGTGGAATCTGCAAAGAGAGATTTGGGAGCCCATAGGGGCCCAAGGGGAAAAAAGAAATATCCTCAGATAATAACTGGAGAGAAGCTTACTGAGAGATTGCTTTCTTAAGTGCGATTTCATCACACAGAGTTCCAAACTTCCCTTCTTGGAAGAGTTTGCTAACTCTGTTATCTTGTGTTCTGCAAAGTGATATTTGGGAGCTCATTGCGGGCTCTGGTGAAAAAGGAAATATCCTCAGATCAAAACCGGAAAGAAGCCTTCTGAGAAACTGCGTTTCGATGTGTGAATTCACCTCCCAGAGTTACACTTTTCTCCTCAGTGTTCAGATTGCTAACACAGTTTTCTGGAAATCTGCTTTGGGATACTTGTGAACGCAATAAAGCTTGCGGTGACAAAGGAAATATCCTGAGATGAAACCCGGAAAGAAGGTTTCTTAGAAACTAACACAGTTTTCCGGAAATCTTCAATTTGATACTTGTGAACGCAGTGCAGCTTGTGGTGACAAAGGAAATATCCTCAGATGAAATCTATAACGAAGCTTTTTTAGAAACTTCTTTGTGATGTGTGTATTCATCTCAGAGAGTTACACTTCGGTTTCATGAGGCAGTCCATTATCACTGTTTCTGAGGACCCTGAGAAGGACTTCTTTGGACCACATTGAGGCCTATGCTAATAAAGGAAATATCATCAGTTCAAAACGTGAAAAAAGCTTTCTGAGAAACTTCTTTGTGATCTGTGAATTCCTCTCACGGAGATACAGCTGAGTTCTCAGGAAGCAGTTTGATAAGACTCTTTTCGTGGAATCTACAAAGTGAGATTTGGAAGCACATCGGGGCCCATAGTGAAAAGGAAATATCCTCAGACATTAAATTAAGAGAAACTTACTGAGAGATTGCTTTCTGATGTGTGACTTCATCACACAGAGTTCCACCCTTCCCTTCTTGGAACAGTTTGCTAACTCTGTTGTCTTGTGCTCTGCAAAGTGATATTTGGGAGCTCATTGTGGGCTATGGTGAAAAAGGAAATGTCCTCAGATCAAAACTGGAAAGAAGCCTTCTGAGAAACTGCATTTTGATGTGTGTATCCAACTCACAGAGTTACACGTTTCTCTACAGTGTTCAGTTTGCTAACACAGGTTTCTGGAAATCTGAATTGGGATACTTGTGAATGCAATGAAGCTTTTGGTGACAAAGGAAATATCCTCAGATGAAAACTAGAAAGAAGCTTTGTTAGAAACTTCTTGGTGACGTGTGAATTCATCTCAGAGAGTTACACTTATGTTTCACTGCAGCAGTCTATTATCACTCTTTTTGACGAAACTGAGAGAACTTCTTTGGATCGCATTGATTCCTACGCTGATAAAGGAAATATCATCAGTTCAAAAAGTGAAAGAAGCTTTCTGAGAAACTTCTTTTTGATCTGTGAATTTCTCTCACAGAGGTGTAGCTGACTACTCAGGAAGCAGTTTGCTAACACTCTTTTCGTGGAATCTGCAAAGTGAGACTTGGGAGCCCATAGGGGCCCATGGTGAAAAAGGAAATATCCTCAGATAATAACTGGAGGGAAGCTTAGTGAGAGATTGCTTTCTGATGTGTGATGTCATCACACAGAGTTCCAACCTTCCCTTCTTGGAACAGTTTGCTAACTCTGTTATTTTGTGTTCTGCAAAGTGATATTTGGGAGCTCATTGAGGGCTATGGTGAAAAAGGAAATATCCTCAGATCAAAACTGGAAAGAAGCCTTCTGAGAAACTGCATTTTGATGTGTGAATGCAACTCACAGAGTTACACGTTTCTCTTCAGTGTTCAGTTTGCTGACACAGTTTTCTGGAAATATGCAATGGGATACTTGTGAACGCAATGAAGCCTGCGGTGACAAAGGAAATATCCTCAGATGAAAACTAGAAAGAAGCTTTCTGAGAAACTTCTTGGTGATGTGTGAATTCATCTCACAGAGTTACACTTATGTTTCATGCAGCAGTCCATCATCAATTTTTTTGAGGAACCTGAGAAGGACCTCTTTGGATCGCATTTAGACCTACGGTGATAAAGGAAATATCACCAGTTGAAAACGTGAAAGAAGCTTTCCGAGAAACTTCTTTGTGACCTGTGAATTCCTCTCACAGAGTTACAGCTGAGTTCTCAGGAAGCAGTTTGCTAACACTCCTTTCGTGGAATCTGCAAAGTGACATTTGGGAGCCCATAGGGGCCCATGGTGAAAAAGGAAATATCCTCAGATAATAACTAGAGATAATCTTACTGAGAGATTACTTTCTGATGTGTGACTTCATCACACAGAGTTCCACCCTTCCTTTCTTGGAACAGTTTGCTAACTCTGTTATCTTGTGTTCTGCAAAGTGATATTTGGGAGCTCATTGATGTCTTTGGTGTAAAAGGAAATATCCTCAGATCAAAACTAGAAAGAAGCCTTCTGAGAAACTGCATTTCGATGTGTGAATGCAACTCACAGAGTTACAAGTTTCTCTTCAGTGTTCAGTTTGCTAACACAGTTTTCTGGAAATCTGCACTGGGATACTTCTGAATGCAATGAAGCTTACGGTGACAAAGGAAATATCCTCAGATTAAAACTGGAAAGAAGCTTTGTTAGAAACTTCTTGGTGATGTGTGAATTCATCTCACAGAGTTACACTTATGTGTCATGCAGCAGTCCATTATCACTGTTTTTGAGGAACCTAGGAAGGACTTCTTTGAATCGCATTGAGACCTACGCTGACAATGGAAATATCATCAGTTGCAAAACGTGAAAGAAGCTCTCTGAGAAACTTCTTTGTGATCTGTGAATTCCTCTCACAGAGTTACAGCTGAGTTCTCAGGAAGCAGTGTGCTAACACTGTTTTTGTGGAATCTGCAAAGTGAGTTTGGGAGCCCATAGGGGCCCATGGTGAAATAGCATATACAATCAGATAATAACTAGAGAGAAGCTTACGGAGAGATTGCTTCTGATGTGTGACTTCGTCACACAGAGTTCCACCCTTCCCTTCTTGGAATAGTTTACTAACTCTGTTGTCTGTGTTCTGCAAAGTGATATTCGGAGCTCATTGAGGGCTATGGTGAAAAAGGAAATATCCTCAGATCAAAACTGGAAAGAAGGCTTCTGAGAAACTGCATTTCAGTGTGTGAATGCAACTCACAGAGTTACACCTTTTTCTTCAGTGTTCAGTTTGATAACATAGTTTTCTGAAAATCTGCATGTGATGCTTCTGAACGCAATGAAGCTTAAGGTGACAAAGGTAATATCCTTAGATGAAAACTAGAAAGAAGCTTTGTTAGAAACTTCTTGGTGATGTGTGAATTCATCTCACAGAATTACACTGTATTTCATGCAGCAGTCCATTATCAATGTTTTTGAGGAACCTGAGGACTTCTTTGGATCGCATTGAAGCGTATGCTGATAAAGGAAATATCATCAGTTCAAAACGTGAATAGAAGCTTTCTGAGAAACTTTTCTGTGATCTGTGAATTTCATTCACAGAATTGCAGCTTAGTTCCAGGAAGCAGTTTGATAACACTCTTTTCGTGTAATCTTCAAGTGAGGATTTGGGAGCCCATAGGGGCCCATGGTGAAAATGGAAATGTCCTCAGATAATAAGTAGAGAGAAGCTTACTGAGAGACTGCTTTCTGATGTGTGACTTCAACACACAGAGTTCCACCCTTCCTTTCTTGGAACAGTTTGCTAACTCTGTTATCTTGTGTTCTGCAAAGTGATATTTCATAGCGCATTGAAAGATATGATGAAAAAGGAAATATCCTCAGATCAAAACTGGAAAGACTTCTGAGAAACTGCATTTCGATGTGTGAATGCAACTCAGAGAGTTACACGTTTCTCTTCAGTGTTCAGTTTCCTAACACATTTTTCTGGAAATTTGCATTGGGATACTTGTGAACGTAATGAAGGTTGCTGTGACAAAGGATATATCCTCAGATGAAAACTAGAAGAAGCTTTGACAGAAAATTTTTGTGATGTGTGAATTCATCTCACAGAGTTACACTTATGTTTCATGCAGCAGTCCATTAGCACTGCTTTTGAGGAACCTGAGAAGGACTCCTTTGGATCACATTGAGGCCTACGCTGATAAAGGAAATATCATCAGTTCAAAACAGGAAAAAATCTTTTTGAGAAATTTCTTTGTGATCTGTGAGTTCCTCCCACAGAGTTACTGCTGAGTTCTCAGGAAGCAGTTTGCTAACACTCTTTTCGTGGAATCTGCAAACTGAGATTTCAGAGCCCGTAGGGGCCCATGGTGAAAAACGAAATATCCTTAGAAAATAACTGGAGAGAACCTTACTGAGAGATTGCTTTCTTTTGTGTGACTTCATCACACAGAGTTCCACCCTTCCCTTCTTGGAAGAGTTTCCTAACTCTGTTATCTAGTGTTCTGCAAAGTGATATTTGGGAGCTCATTGAGGGCTATGGTGAAAAAGGAAATATCCTCAGATCAAACTGTAAAGAAGTCTTCTGAGAAACTGCATTTCGATGTGTGAATGCAAATCACAGAGTTACACGTTCCTCTTCAGTGTTCAGTTTGCTAACACAGTTTTTTGGAAATCCGCAATGGGATACTTGTGAACGCAATGAAACTTGCGGTGACAAAGGAAATATCCTCAGATGAAAACTACAAAGACGCTTTCTGAGAAACCTCTTGGTGATGTGTGAATTCATCTCACAGAGTTACACTTATGTTTCAGGCAGCAGTCCATTATCGCTGTTCTTGAGGAACCCGAATAGGACTTCTTTGGATCGAGTTGAGGACTACGCTGATTAAGGAAATATCATCAGTTCAAATCGTGAAAGAAGATTTCTGAGAAACTTCTTTGTGATCTGTGAATTCCTCTCACAGAGGTACAGCTTAGTTCTCAGGAAGCAGTTTGCTAACAATCTTTTCGTGGAATCTGCAAAGTGAGATTGGGAGCCCATAGGTTCCCATGGTGAAAAAGGAAATATCCTCAGATAATAACTAGAGAGAAGCTTATTGAGAGAGTGCTTTCTGATTTGCGACTTCATCACACAGAGTTCCACACTTCCCTTCTTGGAATAGTTTGCTAATTCTGTTATCTTGTCTTCTGCAAAGTGATATTTGGGAGCTCATTGAGGGCTATGGTGAAAAACTAATTATCCTCAGATCAAAACTGGAAAGAAGCCTTCTGAGAAACTGCATTTCGATGTGTGAATGCAACTCACAGAGTTACACGTTTCTCATCAGTGTTCAGTTTGAAATCGGCAATGGGATACTTGTGAACGTAATGAAGCTTGTGGTGACAAAGGAAATATCCTCAGATGAAACTAGAACGAAGCTTTGTTAGAAACGCCTTGGTGATGTGTGAATTCATCTCACAGAGTTACACTTATGTTTCCTGCAGCAGTCCATTATCACTGTTTTTGAGGAACCTGAGAAGGACTTTTTTGGATCACATTGAGTCCTAGGCTGATAAAGGAAATATCATCAGTTCAAAACTTAAAAGAAGCTTTCTGAGAAATTTCTTTAGGATCTGTGAATTCCTCTCACAGAGTTACAGCCGAGTTCTCAGGAAGCAGTTTGCTAACACTCTTTTCGTTGAATCTGCAAAGTGAGATTTGGGAGCCCATAGGGGCCCATGGTGAAAAAGGATATATCCTCAGATAATAACGAGAGAGAAGCTTAATGAGAGACTGCTTTCTGATGTGTGACTTCAACACAGTGTTCCACCCTTCCCATCTTGGAACTGTTTGCTAACTCTGTTATCTTGTGTTCTGCAAAGTGATATTTAGGAGCGCATTAAAGGCTATGGTGAAAGGAAATATCCTCAGATCAAAACTGGAAAGAAGCCTTCTGAAAAAGTGCATTTCGATGTGGAGTGCCACTCAAAGAGTTACACGTTTCTCTTCAGTGTTCAGTTTGCTAAAAAATTTTTCTGGAAATCTGCAATGGGATACTTCTGAACACAATGAAGCTTATGGTGACAAAGGAAATATCCTCAGATGAAAACTAAAAGAACCTTTGTTAGAAACTTCTTGGTGATGTGTGAATTCATCTCACAGAGTTTCACTTATGTTTCCTGCAGCAGTCCATTATCACTGTTTTTGAGGAACCTGAGAAGGACTTGTTTGGATCGCATGGAGTCCTGCGCTGAAAAAGGAAATATCATCACTTCAAAACTTGAAAGAAGCTTTCTGAGAAACTTCTTTGTGATTTGTGTATTCCTCTCACAGAGTTGCATCTTAGCTCTCAGGAAGCAGTTTGCTAACACTCCTTTCGTTGAATCTGCAAAGTGAGGTTTTGGAGCCCATATGAGCCCAGGGTGAAAAAGAATATATCCTCATATAATAACTAGAGAGAAGCTTACTGAGAGATTGCTTTCTTATGTGTGACTTCATCACACAGAGTTCCACCCTTCCCTTCTTGGAACAGTTTGGTAACTCTGTTATCTTGCGTTCTGCAAAGTGATATTTGGGAGCTCTTTGTGGGTTATGGTGAAAAAGGAAATATCCTAAGATCAAAACTGGAAAGAAGCCTTCTGAGAAACTCCATTTCGATGTGTGAATGCAACTCACAGAGTTACACGTTTCTCTTCAGTGTTCAGTTTGCTAACACAGTTTTCTGGAAATCTGCAATGGGATACTTGTGAACGCAATGAAGCTTGCGGTGACAAAGGAAATATCCTCAGATGAAAACTAGAAAGAAGCTTTGTTTGAAACCTCTTGGTGATGTGTGAATTCATCTCACAGAGTTACACTTATGTTTCATGCAGCAGTCCATTTATCACTGTTTTTGAGGAATCCTGAGAAGGACTTCTTGGATCGCATTGAGGGCCTACGCTGATAAAGGAAATATCATCAGTTCAAAACGTGAAAGAAGCTTTCTGAGAAACTTCTTTGTGATCTGTGAATTCCTATCACAGAGTTACAGCTTAGTTCTCAGGAAGCAGTTTGCTAACACTCTTTTTCGTGGAATCTGCAAAGTGAGATTTGGGAGCCCATAGGGGCCCTATGGTGAAAAAGGAAATATCCTCAGATAATAACTAGAGAGAAGCTTACTGAGAGATTGCTTTCTGATGTGTGACTTCATCACACAGAGTTCCACCCTTCCCTTCTTGGAACAGTTTGCTAACTCTGTTATCTTGTGTTCTGCAAAGTGATATTTGGGAGCTCATTGAGGGCTATGGTGAAAAAGGAAATATCCTCAGATCAAAACTGGAAAGAAGCCTTCTGAGAAACTGCATTTCGATGTGTGAATACAACTAACAGAGTTACACGTTTCTCTTCAGTGTTCAGTTTGCTAACACAGTTTTCTGGAAATCTGCAATGGGATACTTGTGAACACAATGAAGCTTGCGGTGACAAAGGAAATATCCTCAGATGAAAACTAGAAAGAAGCTTTGTTAGAAACTTCTTGGTGATGTGTGAATTCATCTCACAGAGTTACACTTATGTTTCATGCAGCAGTCCATTATCACTGTTTTTGAGGAACCTGAGAAGGACTTCTTTGGATCGCATTGAGGCCTACGCTGATAAAGGAAATATCATCAGTTCAAAACGTGAAAGAAACTTTCTGGGAAACTTCTTTGTGATCTGTGAATTCCTCTCACAGAGTTACAGATTACTTCTCAGGAAGCAGTTTGCTAACACTCTTTTCGTGGAATGTGCAAAGTGAGATTTGGGAGACCATAGGGGCCCACTTTGAAAAAGGATATATCCTCAGATAATAAAAACAGAGAAGCTTACTGAGAGATTGATTTCTGATGTGTGACTTCATCACACAGAGTTCCACCCTTCCCTTCTTGGAACAGTTTGCTAACTCTGTTATCTTGTGTTCCGCAAAGTGATATTTGGGAGCTCATTGAAATCCTGGTGAAAAAGGAAATATCCTCAGATCAAAACTGGAAAGAAGCCTTCTGAGAAACTGCATTTCGATGTGTGAATGCAACTCACATAGTTACACGTTTCTCTTCAGTGTTCAGTTTGCTAAAACTGTTTTCTGGAAATCTGCCATGGGAAACTTCTGAACGCAGTGAAACGTATGGTGACAAGTAAAATATCCTCAGATGAAAACTGGAAAGAAGCTTTGTTAGAAATTTCCTGGTGATGTGTGAATTCATCTCACAGTGTTACACTTATGTTTCTTGCAGCAGTCCATTATCACTGTTTTTGAGGAATATGAGAAGGACTTCTTTGGATCGCATTGAGGCCGAGGATGATAAAGGAATTATCATCAGTTCGAAACCTGAAAGAAACTTTCTGGGAAACTTCTTTGTGATCTGTGAATTCCTCTCACAGAGTTACAGCTTAGTTCTCAGGAAGCAGTTTGCTAACACTCTTTTCGTGGAATCTGCAAAGTGAGATTTGGGAGCCCATAGGGGCCCATGGTGAAAAAGGAAATATCCTCAGATAATAACAGAGAGAAGCTTACTGAGAGATTGCTTTCTGATGTGTGACTTCATCACACAGAGTTCCACCCTTCCCTTCTTGGAACAGTTTGCTAACTCTGTTATCTTGTGTTCTGCAAAGTGATATTTGGGAGCTCATTGAGGGCTATGGTGAAAAAGGAAATATCCTCAGATCAAAACTGGAAAGAAGCCTTCTGAGAAACTAGCATTTCGATGTGTGAATGCAACTCACAGAGTTACACGTTTCTCTTCAGTGTTCAGTTTGCTAACACAGTTTTCTGGAAATCTGCAATGGGATACTTGTGAACACAATGAAGCTTTCGTTGACAAAGGAAATATCCTCAAATGTAAACTAGAAAGAAGCTTTGTTTGAAACTTCTTGGAGATGTGTGAATTCATCTCACAGAGTTACACTTATGTTTCATGCAGCAGTCCATTATCACTGCTTATGTATTCCACTTGTGTTTTGAGGAACCTGAGAAGGACTTCTTTGGATCGCATTGAGGCCTACGCTGATAAAGGAAATATCATCAGTTCAAAACGTGAAAGAAGCTTTCTGAGAAACTTCTTTGTGATCTGTGAATTCCTCTCACAGAGTTACAGCTGAGTTTTCAGGAAGCAGTTTGCTAACACTCTTTTCGTGGAATCTGCAAAGTCAGATTTGGGAGCCCATAGTGGCCCATGGTGAAAAAGGAAATATCCTCAGATAATAACTAGAGAGAAGCTTGCTGAGAGATTGCTGTCTGATGTTTGACTTCATCACACAGAGTTCCAACCTTCCCTTCTTGGTACAGTTTGCTAACTCTGTTATCTTTTGTTCTGCAAAGTGATATTTAGGAGCGCATTGATGCTATGGTGAAAATGGAAATATCCTCAGATCAAAACTGGAAAGAAACCTTCTGGGAAACTGCACTTTGATGTGTGAATGTAACTCACTGATTTACACGTTTCTCTTCAGTGTTCATTTTGCTAACAAAGTTTTCTGTAAATCTGCAATGGGATAACTGTGAACACAATGAAGGATGCGGTGACAAAGGAAATATCCTCAGATGAAACCTAATAACTAGAGAGAAGCTTACTGAGCGATTGCTTTTCATGTGTGACTTCATCACACAGAGTTCCACCCTTCCCTTTTTGGAACAGTTTGCAAACTCTTTTTATGTGTTTTGTAAAGTGATATTTAGGAGCGCATTGAAGGCTACAGTGAAAAAGGAAATATCCTCACATAATAACTATAGAGAAGCATACTGAGCGATTGCGTTCTGATGGGTGACTTCATCACACAGAGTTCCACCCTTCCCTTCTTGGAACAGTATGTAAACTCTGTTATCTTGTGTTCTACAAAGGGATATTTGGGAGCTCATTGAGGGCTATTTGGAAAAGGAAATATCCTCGGATCAAAACTGGAAAGAAACCTTCTGGGAAACTGCATTTCGATGTGTGAATGCAACTCACAGAGTTACACGTTTCTCTTCAGTGTTCAGTTTGCTAACACAGTTTTTTGGAAATCTGCATTGGGATACGCAATGAAGCTTGCGGTGACAAAGGAAATATCCTCAGATGAAAACTAGAAAGAAGCTTTGTTAGAAACTTCTTGGTGATGTGTGAATTCATCTCACAGAGTTACACTTATGTTTCATGCAGCAGTCCATTATCACTGTTTTTGAGGAACCCGAGAGGACTTCTTTGGATCGCATTATGGCCTACGCTGATAAAGGATATATCATCAGTTCAAACGTGAAAGAAGCTTTCTGGGAAACGTCTTTGTGATCTTTGAATTCCATTCACAGAGTTACAGCTTAGTTCTCAAGAAACAGTTTGCTAACACTCTTTTCGTGGAATCTGCAAAGTGAGATTTGGGAGCCATAGGGGGCCCATGGTGAAAAAGGAAATATCCTCACATAACTAGAGAGAAGCTTACTGAGAGATTGCTTTCTGATGTGTGACTTCATCACACAGAGTTCCACCCTTCCCTTCTTGGAACAGTTTGCTAACTCTGTTATCTTGTGTTCTGCAAAGTGATATTTGGGAGCTCATTGAGGGCTATGGTGAAAAAGGAAATATCCTCAGATCAAAACTGGAAAGAAGCCTTCTGAGAAACTGCATTTCGATGTGTGAATGCAACTCACAGAGTTACACGTTTCTCTTCAGTGTTCAGTTTGCTAACACAGTTTTCTGGAAATCTGCAATGGGATACTTGTGAACGCAATGAAGCTTGCGGTGACAAAGGAAATATCCTCAGATGAAAACTAGAAAGAAGCTTTGTTAGAAACTTCTTGGTGATGTGTGAATTCATCTCACAGAGTTACACTTATGTTTCATGCATCAGTCCATTATCACTGTTTTTGAGGACCTAAGAAGGACTTTTTGGATCGCATTGAGGCCTACGCTGATAAAGGAAATATCATCAGTTCAAAACGTGAAAGAAGCTTTCTGAGAAACTTCTTTGTGATCTGTGAATTCCTCTCACAGAGTTACAGCTTACTTCTCGGAAGCAGTTTGCTAACACTATTTTCGTGGAATCTGCAAAGTGAGATTTGGGAGCACAAAGTGGTCCATGGTGAAAAGGGAAATATCCACAGATAATAACTAGAGAGAAGCTTACTGAGAGATTGCTTTCTGATGTGTGACTTCATCACACAAGTTCCACCCTTCCCTTCTTGGGACAGTTTGCTAACTCTGTTATCTTGTGTTCTGCAAAGTGACATTTCGGAGCTCTTTGAGGGCTATGGTGAAAAAGGAAATAGTCCTCAGATCAAAACCGGAAAGAAGCCTTCTGAGAAACTGCATTTCGATGTGTGAAGGCAACTCAAAGAGTTACACGTTTCTCTTCAGTGTTCACTTTGCTAACACAGTTTTGTGGAAATCTGCAATGGGATACTTCTGAACGCAAAAAAGCTTGTGGTGACAAGGAAATATCCTCAGAATGAAAACTAGAAAGAAACTTTCTTAGAAACTTCTTGGTGGTCTGTGAATTCATCTCACAGAGTTACACTTATGTTTCATGCAGCAGTCCATTATCAATGTTTTTGAGGAACCTGAGAAGGACTTCTTTGGATCGCACTGAGGCCTACGCTGATAAAGGAAATATCAGCAGTTCAAAACGTGAAGGAAGTATTCTGAGAAACTTCTTTGTGATCTGTGAATTCCTCTCACAGAGTGACAGCTGAGTTCTCAGGAAGCAGTTTGCTAACACTCTTTTCGTGGAATCTGCAAAGTGAGATTTGGGAGCCCATAGGGGCCCATGGTGAAAAAGGAAATATCCTCAGATAATAACTACAGAGAATCTTACTGAGAGACTGCTTTCTGATATCTGATTTTATCGCACAGAGATCCACATTTCCCTTCTTGGAACAGTTTGCTAACTCTGTTATCTTGTGTTCTGCAAAGTGATATTTGAGTAGCTCTTTGAGGGCTATGGTGAAATAGGAAATATCCTCAGATCAAAACTGGAAAGAAGCCTTCTGTGAAACTGCATTTCGATGTGTGAATGCAACTCACAGAGTTACACGTTTCTCTTCAGTGTTCAGTTTGCTAACACAGTTTTCTGGAAATCTGCAATGGGATACTTCTGAACGCAATGAAGCTTGCGGTGACAAAGGAAATATCCTCAGATGAAAACTAGAAAGAAGCTTTGTTAGAAACTTCTTGGTGATGTGTGAATTCATCTCACAGAGTTACACTTATGTTTCATGCAGCAGTCCATTATCACTGTTTTTGAGGAACCTGAGAAGGACTTCTTTGGATCGCATTGAGGCCTACGCTGATAAAGGAAATATCATCAGTTCAAAACGTGAAAGAAGCTTTCTGAGAAACTTCTTTGTGATCTGTGAATTCCTCTCACAGAGTTACAGCTTAGTTCTCAGGAAGCAGTTTGCTAACACTCTTTTCGTGGAATCTGCAAAGTGAGATTTGGGAGCCCATAGGGGCCCATGGTGAAAAAGGAAATATCCTCAGATAATAACTAGAGAGAAGCTTACTGAGAGATTGCTTTCTGATGTGTGACTTCATCACACAGAGTTCCACCCTTCCCTTCTTGGAACAGTTTGCTAACTCTGTTATCTTGTGTTCTGCAAAGTGATATTTGGGAGCTCATTGAGGGCTATGGTGAAAAAGGAAATATCCTCAGATCAAAACTGGAAAGAAGCCTTCTGAGAAACTGCATTTCGATGTGTGAATGCAACTCACAGAGTTACACGTTTCTCTTCAGTGTTCAGTTTGCTAACACAGTTTTCTGGAAATCTGCAATGGGATACTTCTGAACGCAATGAAGCTTGGGGTGACGAAGGAAAGATCCTCAGATGAAAACTGGAAGGAATCTTTGTTAGAAACCTCTTGGTGATGTGTGAATTCATCTCACAGAGTTACACTTATGTTTCATGCAGCAGTCCATTATCACTGTTTTTGAGTAACCTGAGAAGGACTTCTTTGGATCGCATTGAGGCCTACGCTGATAAAGGAAATATCAGTTCAAAACGTGAAAGAAGCTTCTGAGAAACTTCTTTGTGATCTGTGAATTCCTCTCACAGAGTTACAGCTGAGTTCTCTAGGAAGCAGTTTGCTAACACTCTTTTCGTGGAATCTGCAAGTGAGATTTGGGAGCCATAGGGGCCATGGTGAAAAAGGAAATATCCTCAGATAATAACTAGAGAGAAGCTTACTGAGAGATTGCTTTCTGATGTGTGACTTCATCACACAGAGTTCCACCCTTCCCTTCTTGGAACAGTTTGCTAACTCTGTTATCTTGTGTTCTGCAAAGTGATATTTGGAGCTCATTGAGGCTATGGTGAAAAAGGAAATATCCTCAGATCAAAACTGGAAAGAAGCCTTCTGAGAAACTGCATTTCGATGTGTGAATGCAACTCACAGAGTTACACGTTTCTCTTCAGTGTTCAGTTTGTTAAAACAGTTTTATGGAAATCTGCAAAGGGATACTTCTGAACGGCAATGAAGCTTGCGGTGACAAAGGAAATATCCTCAGATGAAAACTAAAAAGAAGCATTGTTATAAACTTCTTGGTGATGTGTGAATTCATGTCATAGAGTTACACTTATGTTTCATGAAGCAGTCCATTATCACTGTTTTTGAGGAACCTGAGAGGACATTTTGGATTGCATATTGGCCTACGCTGATAAAGGAAATATCATCAGTTTAAAACGTGAAAAGAGCTTTCTGGGAAACTTCTTTGTGATCCCTTAATTCCTCTCACTGAGTTACAGCTTAGTTCTCAGGAAGCAGTTTGCTAACACTCTTTTAGTGGAATCTGCAAAGTGAGATTTGGAAGCCCATAGTGTCCCATGGTGAATAAGGAAATATCCTCAGATAATAACTAGAGAGAAGCTTACTGAGAGTTTGCTTTCTGATGTATGACTTCATCACATAGAGATCCACCCTTCCCTTCTTGCTACAGTTTGCTAACTCTGTTATCTTGTTTTCTGCAATGTGATATTTGGAAACTCATTGAAGGCTATGTTGAAAAAGGAAATATCCTCAGATCAAAACTGGAAAGAAGCCTTCTGAGAAACTGCATTTCGATGTGTGAATGCAACTCACAGAGTTACACGTTTCTCTTCAGTGTTCAGTTTGCTAACACAGTTTTCTGGAAATCTGCAATGGGATACTTCTGAACGCAATGAAGCTTGCGGTGACAAAGGAAATATCCTCAGATGAAAACTAGAAAGAAGCTTTCTTAGAAACTTCTTGGTGATGTGTGAATTCATCTCACAGAGTTACACTTATGTTTCATGCAGCAGTCCATTATCACTGTTTTTGAGGAACCTGAGAAGGACTTCTTTGGATCGCATTGAGGCCTATGCTGATAAAGGAAATATCATCAGTTCAAAACGTGAAAGAAGCTTTCTGAGAAACTTCTTTGTGATCTGTGAATTCCTCTCACAGAGTTACAGCTAGTTCTCAGGAAGCAGTTTGCTAACACTCTTTTCGTGGAATCTGCAAAGTGAGATTTGGGAGCCCATAGGGGCCCATGGTGAAAAAGGAAATATCCTCAGATAATAACTAGAGAGAAGCTTACTGAGAGATTGCTTTCTGATGTGTGACTTCATCACACAGAGTTCCACCCTTCCCTTCTTGGAACAGTTTGCTAACTCTGTTATCTTGTGTTCTGCAAAGTGATATTTAGGAGCCCATTGAAGGCTATGGTGAAAAAGGAAATATCCTCAGATCAAAACTGGAAAGAAGCCTTCTGAGAAACTGCATTTCGATGTGTGAATGCAACTCACAGAGTTACACGTTTCTCTTCAGTGTTCAGTTTGCTAACACAGTTTTCTGGAAATCTGCAATGGGATACTTCTGAACGCAATGAAGCTTGCGGTGACAAAGGAAATATCCTTAGATGAAAACTAGAAAGAAGCTTTCTTAGAAACCTGTTGGTGATGTGTGAATTCATCTCACAGAGTTACACTTATGTTTCATGCAGCAGTCCATTATCACTGTTTTTGAGGAACCTGAGAAGGACTTCTTTGGATCGCATTGAGGCCTATGCTGATAAAGGAAATATCATCGGTTCAAAACGCGAAAGAACCTTTCTGAGTAACTTCTTTGTGATCTTTGAATTCCTCTCACAGAGTTACAGCTGAGTTCTCAGGAAGCAGTTTGCTAACACTCTTTTCATGGAATCTGCAAAGTGAGATTTGGGAGCCCATAGGGGCCCATGGTGAAAAAGGAAATATCCTCAGATAATAACTGGAGAGAAGCTTACTGAGAGATTGCTTTCTGAAGTGTGACTTCATCACACAGAGTTCCACCCTTCCCTTCTTGGAACAGTTTGCTAACTCTGTTATCTTGTGTTCTGCAAAGTGATATTTGGGAGCTCATTGAGGCTATGGTGAAAAAGGAAATATCCTCAGATCAAAACTGGAAAGAAGCCTTCTGAGAAACTGCATTTCGATGTGTGAATGCAACTCACAGAGTTACACGTTTCTCTTCAGTGTTCAGTTTGCTAACACAGTTTTCTGGAAATCTGCAATGGGATACTTCTGAACGCAATGAAGCTTACGGTGACAAAGGAAATATCCTCAGATGAAAACTAGAAAGAAGCTTTGTTAGAAACTTCTTGGTGATGTGTGAATTCATCTCACAGAGTTACACTTATGTTTCATGCAGCAGTCCATTATCACTGTTTTTGAGGAACCTGAGAACGACTTCTTTGGATCGCATTGAGGCCTACGCTGATAAAGGAAATATCATCAGTTCAAACGTGAAAGAAGCTTTCTGAGAAACTTCTTTGTGATCTGTGAATTCCTCTCACAGTGTTACAGCTTAGTTCTCAGGAAGCAGTTTGCTAACACTCTTTTCGTGGAATCTGCAAAGTGAGATTTGGGAGCCCATAGGGGCCCATGGTGAAAAAGGAAATATCCTCAGACAATAACTAGAGAGAAGCTTACTGAGAGATTGCTTTCTGATGTGTGAATTCATCACACAGAGTTCCACCCTTCCCTTCTTCGAGCAGTTTGCTAACTCTGTTATCTTGTGTTCTGCAAAGTGATATTTGGGAACTCATTGAGGGCTATGGTGAAAAAGGAAATATCCTCAGATCAAAACTGGAAAGAATCCTTCTGAGAAACTGCGTTTCCATGTGTGAATGCAACTCAGAGAGTTACACGTTCTCTTCAGTGTTCAGTTTGCTAACACAGTTTTCTGGAAATCTGCAATGGGATACTTGTGAACGCAATGAAGCTTAGGTGACAAAGGAAATATCCTCAGATGAAAACTAGAAGAAGCTTGGTTAGAAACTTCTTGGTGATGTGTGAATTCATCTCACAGAGTTACACTTATGTTTCATGGCAGCAGTCCATTATCACTGTTTTTGAGGAACCTGAGAAGGACTTACTTTGGATCGCATTGAGGCCTATGCTGATAAAGGAAATATCATCAGTTCAAAACGTGAAAGAAGCTTTCTCAGAAACTTCTTTGTGATCTTTGAATTCCATCTCACAGATGTTATAGCTTATTTCTCAGGAAGCAGTTTGCTAACACTCTTTTCAGTGGAATCTGCAAAGTGAGATTTGGAGAGCCCATAGGGGCCCATGGTGAAAAAGGAAATATCCTCAGATAATAACTAGAGAGAAGCTTACTGAGAGATTGCTTTCTGATGTGTGACTTCATCACACAGAGTTCCAGCCTTCCCTTCTTGGAACAGTTTGCTAATCTCTGTTATCTTGTGTTCTGCAAAGTGATATTTGGGAGCTCATTGAGGGCTATGGTGAAAAAGGAAATATCCTCAGATCAAAACTGGAAAGAAGCCTTCTGAGAAACTGCATTTCGATGTGTGAATGCAACTCACAGAGATTACACGTTTCTCTTCAGTGTTCAGTTTGCTAGCACAGTTTTCTGGAAATCTGCAATGGGATACTTCTGAACGCAATGAAGCTTGCGATGACAAAGGAAATATCCTCAGATGAAAACTAGAAAGAAGCTTTGTAGAAACTTCTTGGTGATGTGTGAATTCATCTCACAGAGTTACACTTATGTTTCATGCAGCAGTCCATTATCACTGTTTTTGAGGAACCTGAGAAGGAATTCTTTGGATCGCATTGAGGCCTACGCTGATAAAGAAATATCATCGGTTCAAAACGTGAAAGAAGCTTTCTGAGAAACTTCTTTGTGATCTGTGAATTCCTCTCACAGAGTTACAGCTGAGTTCTCAGGAAGCAGTTTGCTAACACTCTTTTCGTGGAATCTGCAAAGTGAGATTTGGGAGCCCACAGGGGCCCATGGTGAAAAAGGAAATATCCTCAGAGAATAACTATAGAGAAGCTTACTGAGAGATTGCTTTCTGATGTGTGACTTCATCACACAGAGTTCCACCCTTCCCTTCTTGGGACAGTTTGCTAACTCTGTTATCTTGTGTTCTGCAAAGTGATATTTGGGAGCTCATGGAGGGCTATGGTGAAAAAGGAAATATCCTGAGATCAAAACTGGAAAGAAGCCTTCTGACAAACTGCATTTCGACGTGTGAATGCAACTCACAGAGGTACACGTTTCTCTTCAGTGTTCAGTTTGCTAACAAAGTTTTCTGGAAATCTGCAATGGGATACTTCTGAACGCAATGAAGCTTGCGGTGACAAAGGAAATATCCTCAGATGAAAACTAGAAAGAAGCTTTGTTAGAAACTTCTTGGTGATGTGTGAATTCATCTCACAGAGTTACACTTATGTTTCATGCAGCAGTCCATTATCACTGTTTTTGAGGAACCTGAGAAGGACTTCTTTGGATCGCATTGAGGCCTACGCTGATAAAGGAAATATATCAGTTCAAAACGTGAAAGAAGCTTTCTGAGAAACTTCTTTGTGATCTGTGAATTCCTCTCACAGAGTTACAGCTTAGTTCTCAGGAAGCAGTTTGCTAACACTCTTTTCGTGGAATCTGCAAAGTGAGATTTGGGAGCCCATAGGGGCCCATGGTGAAAAAGGAAATATCCTCAGATAATAACTAGAGAGAAGCTTACTGAGAGATTGCTTTCTGATGTGTGACTTCATCACACAGAGTTCCACCCTTCCTTCTTGGAAGAGTTTGCTAACTCTGTTATCTTGTGTTCTGCAAAGTGATATTTGGGAGCTCATTGAGGACTACGGTGAAAAAGGAAATATCCTCTGTTCAAAACTGGAAAGAAGCCTTCTGAGAAACTGCATTTCGATGTTGAATGCAACTCACACACTTACACGTTTCTCCTCAGTGTTCAGTGTGCTAACACAGTTTTCTGAAAATCTGCTTTGGGATAGTTGTGAACGCAATGAAGCTTGCGGTGAAAAAGAAAATATCCTCAGATGAAAACTAGAAAGAAGCTTTGTAGAAACTTCTTGGTGATGTGTGAATTCATCTCACAGAGTTACACTTATGTTTCATGCAGCAGTCCATTATCACTGTTTTTGAGGAACCTGAGAAGGACTTCTTTGGATCGCATTGAGGCCTACGCTGATAAAGGAAATATCATCAGTTCAAACGTGAAAGAAGCTTTCTGAGAAACTTCTTGTGATCGGTGAATTCCTCTCACAGAGTTACAGCTGTAGTTCTCAGGAAGCAGTGTTGCTAACACTCTTTTCGTGGAATCTGCAAAGTGAGATTTGGGAGCCCATAGGGGCCCATGGTGAAAAAGGAAATATCCTCAGATAACAACTAGAGAGAAGCTACTGAGAGATTGCTTTCTGATGTGTGACTTCATCACACAGAGTTCCACCCTTCCCTTCTTGGAACAGTTTGCTAACTCTGTTATCTTGTGTTCTGCAAGTGATATTTAGGAGCGTCATTGAAGGCTATGGTGAAAAAGGAAATATCCTCAGATCAAAACTGGAAAGAAGCCTTCTGAGAAACTGCATTTCGATGTGTGAATGCAACTCACAGAGTTACACGTTTCCTCTTCAGTGTTCAGTTTGCTAACACAGTTTTCTGGAAATCTGCAATGGGATACTTGTGAACGCAATGAAGCTTGCAGGTGACAAAGGAAATATCCTCAGATGAAAACTAGAAAGAAGCTTTGTTTAGAAACTTCTTGGTGATGTGTGAATTCATCTCACAGAGTTACACTTATGTTTCATGCAGCAGTCCATTTATCACTGTTTTTGAGGACCTGAGAGTACTTCTTTGGATCGCATTGAGGCTACGTTGATAAAGGAAATATCATCAGTTAAAACGTGAAAGAAGCTTTCTGAGAAACTTCTTTGTGATCTGTGAATTCCATTCACAGAAGTTACAGCTTAGTTCTCAGGAAGCAGTTTGCTAACACTCTTTTAGGGGGAATCTGAAAAGTGAGAATTTGAGAACCATAGGGGCCCATAGTGGAAAAAGGAAATTTCCTCAGGGAAAACCCAGAGAGAAGCTTACTGAGGAGATTGCTTTCTGATGTGTGACTTCTTCAACACAGAGGATTCAAACTTCCCTACTTGTCCAGTTTGCTCACTCCTGTTATCATGTGTTCTGCAAGTGATATTAGGAGTGCATTGAAGTCTATAGTGGAAAAAGGAAATATCCTCAGATGAAATTAGAAAGGAGCTTTGTTAGAACTTCCTGGTGATGTGTGAATTCATCTCACAGCGTTACACTTATGTTTCATGTAGCAGTCCATTATCACAGTTTTTCAGGAACCTGAGAGGACTTCTTTGGATCACATTGAGGCCTACGCTGATAAAGGAAATATCTCATTTCAAACGTGAAAGAATCTTTCTGAGAACTTCTTTGTTATCAGTGAATTCCTCCCATAGAGTTACAGCTTGTTTATCAGGAAGCAGTTGGCTAACGCTCTTTTCCTATAATCTGCAAAGTGAGATTTGGGAGCCCATAGGGGCGCATGGTTGAAAAGGAAATATCCTCAGATAATAACTAGAGAGAAGCTTACTGAGAGATTGCTTTCTGATGTGTAATTCATCACACAGAATTCCATCCTTCCCTTCTTGGAACAGTTTTCTAACTCTGTTATCTTGTGTTCTGCCAAATGTGATTATTTGAGGAGCTCACTGAGGACTATGGTGAAAAAGGAAAATATCCTCAGATCAAAACTGGATAAGAGGCCTTCTGAGAAAGAAGAACAGCATTTCGATGTGTGACGCAACTCCCCGCGTTACAACGTTTCTTTCTGGTTCAGGTTTGTAAAACACCAGTTATCTGGAAATCGCAAGGGATACTTCGAACGCATGAGGTGGCGGGTGACAACGGAAATATCCTCAGATGAAAACAGAGAAAAGAATCTTCAATCAATTCCTTTTGTGATGTGTGAATTCCCATCTCACAGAGTTACCACTTCTGTTTCATGCCGCAGTCATTATCACCGTTTTGATTACCCTGGTAAGGACTTCTTTGGATTCACATTGAGGCCTACGCTGATAAAGGACATATCAGTTCAAAACATGAAAGAAACTTCTGGGATAAACTTCTTCATGATGGGTGAATTCCTAAAACTACAGAGTAACAAGAGGTTCTCAGGAGCCAGTTTGCTAAACACTCTTTCGTGGACTCTCCAAAGTGAGCCTTGGGATCCGATAGGAGGGCCATGTGAAAAAGACATATCTCAGATAACAACTAGAGAGAAGCTTACGAGGATTTTGATTCTGCTGTTTGCTTCAGCACACAGAGTTTCCAACCATTCCCTTATTGGCCACATTTTGCAAATCTTTTATCTTTGTTTTTGCTAAAGTGAATTTAGGAGCGCATTGAAGGCTGTGCCGTTTGAAAAAGGAAATATCTTCAGATAAAAAAATGGAAAGGAAGCCTTCTGAGAAAACTACTTTTCGAGTTGTTGTGAATTCATCTCTCCAAGAGTTTTACACCGTTTTTCTCTTCAGTGTTCAGTTACCTAACAAAGTTTCCTGGGAATCGCATGGGATACTTGTGAACGCAATGAAGTTTGCTGTGACTGTGTGACAGGAAATATCCTCAGATGAAAACCTAGAAAGAGAAGCTTTTTTAGACACTTCTTCGTGATGTGTCGAATTCATCTAACAGAGTTACACTTATGTTTCATGCCGCCAGTCCTTTATTGACTGTTTTGAGGAACCTGAGAAGGACGTTTGGTGATCGTTATGAGGCCTACGCTGATAAAGGAACTATCACGGTCCAAACGTGGAAAAACAAGCTTTCTTGAGAAACTTCTTTGTGATCATGAATTCCTCTACAGAGTACTTTAAAGCCTTAGTTCTCAGGGAAGCAGTTTTGCTAACACTCCTGCGTGGGGAATCTGCAAAGTGAGATTGGGATGCCCCGTAGGGGCCCATGTTGCAAACGGAAATATCATCAGTAAACAATAGAGGTGCTCTTCAGAGATTATTCTGATATGTTGACTTCATCACACAGCAGTTCCACCCTTCCCTTCTTGGAACAGTTTGCTAACTATGTTATCTTGTGTTCTGCAAAGTGATACTTAGGAAAAGCATTGCTGCTATATGGTGAAAAATGAATCTCCTCAGCTCAAAAGACGACAGACCAAAAGAAGCTTTTCTGAGAAACGAATTTCGATGTTGAAATTCAACTCACACCCCCCCCAAAAAGAGTTACACTTTTCTTCCGTGTTCAGTTTGCTTAACACAGTTTCTGCGAATATCTTGAACATGGTGATACCTCCTTTGAATGCCAGAAAGCTTTGCGGTGCCAAAGAATGTCCCTCCGATAAATCTATGAAGAAGCTATCGTTAGATAACTTCTGGTGATGTTTGAATTCATCTCACAGCCAGTTACCATTATGTTTCCTGCACAGTCCGTTATCACTGTTTTTGAGGCACCCTGAGAAAGACTTGTTTGGACGCCTGGAGTCCCTACGCTGATAAATAAAAATATATCAGTTTAATAAGTGAAAGAAACTTTCTGAGCAAGTACTTGTGATCTGTGAATTCCATTCACAGAGTTACAGTTAGTTCTCCAGACAGCAGTTTGATAACACCTTTTCGTGGATTCTCAAGTTAGATTAGATTTTGGGAGCCATAGGGGCCCATGGTTGAAAAGGAAGTCATCCTCAGGATAACAACTCGAGAGAAGTCTTACTGAGGAGATTGCTTTCCGATGTTTGACTTCAGCACACATAGTTCCACCCTTCCCTTTTGGAACAGTTTGGCAAACTCTTTATCTTTGTTCTGTAATGTGCTATTTGGGAACTCATGAAAGGTTTATGGTGAAAAAGGATATATCCTCAGATCAAAACTGGAAAATAAAGCCTTCTGAGAAACTGGCATTTCGATGTGTTGAAGCAATTCACAGGCGTTAACGTTCTCTTCACGTGTTGAGTTTATAACACAGTTTTATGGAAATCGCAATGGCGATACTTCTGAACGCACTGAAGCTTGTTGTTAACAAATTACATATCCCTCAGACGAAAACGGGGACAGAAGCTTTCCTGGAAACTTCTTGTGTGATGTGTGAATTCATCTCACAGATTTACACTTAAGTTTCATGCAGCAGTCCCTTATCACTGTTTTTGAGGAAACCTGAGGAAAAGGACCTTCTTTGGATCGCATCAGGCCTACGCTGATAAAGCAAACTATCATTCACCTCCACCGTGAAGCAAGCTTTCTGAGAAAGTTCTCTGTGGCTCCTGTGAATTCCATTCACGAGTTACAGCTAGTTCTCCGTGAACCAGTTTGCTACCTCTCTTTTCGTGAATCTGTAAAGTAGAGATTTGGGAGCCCTTAGGGGCCATGGTGAAAAAGGAAAATATACTCAGATAAGAACAAGAGAGAAGCTTACTGAGAGATTGCTTTCTGATGTGTGGACTTCATCACACAGAGTTCCAACCTCCCTGTCTTGGTACAGTTGCTGACTCTGTTTATCTTGTGTTGTCAAAGTTGATATTTAGGAGCGCACTGAAGGCTATGGTGAAAAAAGGAAGTATCCTCAGATCAACAACCAGAAAGAAGCCTTATGAGGAAAAATGCATTTCGATTGCGTGAATTCACCTCCCAGAGTTACACGTTTCTCTTCAGTGTTCAGTTGACGAACACAGTTTTCTGGTAAAATCTGCAAAAGGGATATTTCTGATGCACATGAAGTTGCGGTGGGTGTGGGGTTGGGGGAACAACAACGTTGGGGGTTGTGTTTGTGTGGTGGACAAAGTGTTGTCTTGTGGAAATTATCCTAGATGGAACTCAAATATCGTGGGTGCGGGTTGTTGTTTTGGAATACTAGGAACGAAGCGTTTGTTAGAAGAACACTTCTTGGTGATGTGTGTCTCCTCTTGGGGTGTTGTGTGCATTCGTTTCCCCCCCCTTTTCTTTCCACAGAGTACACTCATGTTGTTTACGCAGTCCCATTCTCCATGTTTTGAGGAACCTGAGAAGGACTTCGTTGGATACCATTTGAGGCCTAAGCTGATAAAGGAAATATCACGGTTTCAAAAATTGAAAGAAGCTTTCTGGGAGGAAACTTCTTTGTGGATCTGTGAATTCCATTCCACAGATTTACGTTGAGTTCTCAGGAGGAGTTTGCTAACACTCTTCTTGTGGAATCTTGCTAAGTGACGATTTGGAGTGAGGAAGACCATAGGGGTGGGCGGGCCCATAGTGAAACAGGAAATATCATCAGATAATAACTAGAGAGAAGCTTACTGGAGAGTTGCTTTCTATCTTGTGTACTTCATCAACACAGAGTTCAACCCTTTCGTTCTTGGAAACAGTTTGCTAACTATGTTATCTTGTGTTCTGCAAAGGATAAAGGGATATTTGGGAGCACTTTGAAGGCTATGGTGAAAAAGGAAAATATCCTCAGATCAAAAAACTGGGAAATAGCCTTCTGAGAAATGCATTCGACTCGTGTTGAATGCAATCTCACCGAGTCCACGTTTTCTCTTCCTCGTTCAAGTTTGGCTAACTCGGTTTTTCTGGAAATCTGCAATGGGATACTTGTGATCGCAATGAAGCTTTACGGTGACCAAAGGAAATATCCTCACGATGCAAAACTAGAAAGAAGGTTTGGTCAGAAACTTCTTGGTGATGTGTGAATTCCGCTCACGGAAGTTCACCTACACATATGTTTCATGACAGCAGTCCATTATCACGTTTTGAGGGGGAACCTTGAGCGTACTTCTTTGGATCGCATTGTGGCCTACGCTTGATTCAGAAATATCATCATTTCAACAACCTGATAGAAGAAACTTTCTGAGAAGCGTGTTTGTGCCTATGAATTGCAATTCACAGTTGGTACAGCTGAGTTCTCCGGTAAGGCAGTTTTGTAACACTCTTTCTCGTGGATGGACTTGCAAAGTGAGTTTTGGGAGAACTAGTGGCCCCTGGTGAAAAAGGAAATATCCTCCGATGCTAATTCTGAGACGCTTACTGAGTAGATTGCTTTCTTACGTGCGACTTCCTTTACCACAGGTTCCACCTTCCCTTCTCGGAACATTTTTGCTGACTCTGTGTCTTGTGTTCTGCCAAAGTTATCTTTCGGAGCGCATTGACGGCTATGGCGACAAAAACCTATCTTCAAATCAAAACTGGAAGAACACCTTTGAGAAACTTGCATTCGATTTGTGAATTCAACTCCCAGATCTACCCATTTCTCTTCAGTGTTCAGTTTGCTAACACAGTTTCGGAAATCTGCAATTGGGCTCCTTTGACGCAATGAATCTTGCTGTTTGTGACAATGGAAAATATCCTCAGAGGAAAACTAGCAATGACGCTTCGTAGAAACTTCTTGGTGATGATGTTTGTGTGAATTCATCTCACAGAGTTACACTTCTGCTTCATGTAGCAATCCATTATCACTGCTTGGAGGAACCTGGAAAATGACCTTCTTTGCGATAGCATTGTGGCCTACGCTGAAAAGGAATATCATCGGTGCCCAAACGTTGAAAAGAAGCTTCCTGAGAAGAAATTCTTTGTGATCCTGTGAATTCCTCTCCCAGAGTTACAGTGAGTTCTGCGGGAAGCAGTTTGCTAACACTCTTTTCGTGTGGAAATCTGCAAAGTGAGCTTGGGAGCCCATAGGGCCCCCTGTTGAAAAAAAGGAAGTATCCTCAGGTAATCACTTAGGAGAAGACGCTTACTGAGAGAGATTGCTTTGATGTCGTGGCTTCATCACACCAGTAGTTCCACCTTCCCTTCTTTGAGAGTTTGCTAAACAATGTTATCTAGTTG
>NC_044562.1:111875830-111912310 GCF_007565055.1 Rhinopithecus roxellana | reverse complement strand
TCCAACAAAGTCCTTCTCAGGTTCCTCAAAAACAGTGATATGGACTGCTGCAGGAAACATAAGTGTAACTCTGTGAGATGATTCACGCATCGCCAAGGCAGTTCTAACAAAGCTTCGTTCTAGTTTTCATCTGAGGATATTTCCTTTGTCACCACAAGCTTCCTTACGTTCACAAGTATCCCATTGCAGATTTCAAAACTGGACAAACTGAACACTGAGAGAACGTGGTAACTCTGTGAGTTGCATTCACACATCGAAATGCAGTTTCTCAGAAGGCTTCTTTCCAGTTTTGATTCTGAGGATAATTCTTTTCCACCATAGCCCTCAATGAGCTCCCAAATATCACTTTGCAGAAGACAAGATAACAGAGTTAGCAAACTAGTTTCCAAGAAGGGAAGGGTGGAACTCTGTGTGATGAAGTCACACATCAGAAAGCAATCTCTCAGTAAGCTTCTCTCTATTATTATCTGAGGATATCTCTTTTTCACCATGGGCCCTATGGGCTCCCAAATCTCACTTTGCAGATTCCACGAAAAGAGTGTTAGCAAACTGCTTCCTGAGAACTAAGCTGTAACTCTGTGAGAGGAATTCACAGATCACAAAGAAGTTTCTCAGAAAGCTTCTTTCACGTTTTGAACTGATGATATTTCCTTTATCAGCGTAGGCCTCAATGCGATCCAAAGAAGTCCTTCTCAGGTTCCTCAAAAACAGTGATAATGGACTGCTGCATGAAACATATGTGTAACTCTGTTAGATGAATTCACACATCACCAAGAAGTTTCTAACAAAATTTCTTTCTAGTTTTCATCTGAGGATATTTCCTTTGTCACCTCAAGCTTCATGCGTTCAAAAGTGTCCCATTGCAGATTTCCAGAAAACTGTGTTAGCAAACTGAACACTGAAGAGAAACGTGTAACTCTCTCAGTTGCATTTACACATCGAAATGCAGTTTCTCAGAAGGCTTCTTTTCAGTTTTGATCTGAGGATATTTCCTATTTCACCATAGCCCTCAAAGAGCTAATCAAATATCACTTGGCAGAACACAAGATAACAGAGTTAGCAAACTGTTCCAAGAAGGGAAGGGTGGAACTCTGTGTGATGAAGTCACACATCAGAAAGCAATCTCTCAGTAAGCTTCTCTCTAGTTATTATCTGAGGATATTTCCTTTTTCACCATGGGCCCCTATGGGCTCCCAAATCTCACTTTGCAGATTCCACGAAAAGAGTGTTAGCAAACTGCTTCCTGAGAACTAAGCTGTACTCTGTGAGAGGAATTCACAGATCACAAAGAAGTTTCTCAGAAAGCTTCTTTCACGTTTTGAACTGATGATATTTCCTTTATCAGCGTAGGCCTCAATGCGATCCAAAGAAGTCCTTCTCAGGTTCCTCAAAAACAGTGATAATGGACTGCTGCATGAAACATAAGTGTAACTCTGTGAGATGAATTCACACATCACCAAGAAGTTTCTAACAAAGCTTCTTTCTAGTTTTCATCTGAGGATATTTCCTTTGTCACCGCAAGCTTCATTGCGTTCAGAAGTATCCCATTGCAGATTTCCAGAAAACTGTGTTAGCAAACTGAACACTGAAGAGAAACGTGTAACTCTGTGAGTTGCATTCACACATCGAAATGCAGTTTCTCAGAAGGCTTCTTTCCAGTTTTGATCTGAGGATATTTCCTTTTTCACCATAGCCCTCAATGAGCTCCCAAATATCACTTTGCAGAACACAAGATAACAGAGTTAGCAAACTGTTCCAAGAAGGGAAGGGTGGAACTCTGTGTGATGAAGTCACACATCAGAAAGCAATCTCTCAGTAAGCTTCTCTCTAGTTATTATCTGAGGATATTTCCTTTTTCACCATGGGCCCCTATGGGCTCCCAAATCTCACGTTGCAGATTCCACGAAAGAGTGTTAGCAAACTGCTTCCTGAGAACTAAGCTGTAACTCTGTGAGAGGAATTCACAGATCACAAAGAAGTTTCTCAGAAAGCTTCTTTCACGTTTTGAACTGATGATATTTCCTTTATCAGCGTAGGCCTCAATGCGATCCAAAGAAGTCCTTCTCAGGTTCCTCAAAAACAGTGATAATGGACTGCTGCATGAAACATAAGTGTAACGCTGTGAGATGAATTCACACATCACCAAGAAGTTTCTAAGAAAGCTTCTTTCTACTTTTCATGTGAGGATATTTCCTTTGTCACCGAAAGCTTCGTTGCATTCAGAAGTATCCCAGTGCAGATTTCCAGAAAACTGTGTTAGCACACTGAACACTGAAGGGAAACATGTAACTCTGTGAGTTGCATTCACACATCGAAATGCAGTTTCTCAAAATTCTTCCTTCCAGTTTGGATCTGAGGATATTTCCTTTTCCACCATAGCCCTCAATGAGCTCCCAAATATCACTTTGCAGAAGACAAGATAACAGAGTTAGCAAACTATTCCAAGAAGGGAAGGGTGGAACTCTGTGTGATGAAGTCACACATCAGAAAGCAATCTCTCAGTAAGCTTCTCTCTAGTTATTATCTGAGGATATTTCCTTTTTCACCATGGGCCCCTATGGGCTCCCAAATCTCACTTTGCAGATTCCACGAAAAGAGTGTTAGCAAACTGCTTCCTGAGAACTCAGCTGTAACTCTGTGAGAGGAATTCACAGATCACAAAGAAGTTTCCCAGAAAGTTTCTTTCACGTTTTGAACTGAGGATATTTCCTTTATCAGCGTAGGCCTCAATGCGATCCAAAGAAGTCCTTCTCAGGTTCCTCAAAAACAGTGATAATGGACTGCTGCATGAAACATAAGTGTAACTCTGTGAGATGAATTCACACATCACCAAGAAGTTTCTAACAAAGCTTCTTTCTAGTTTTCATCTGAGGATATTTCCTTTGTCACCGCAAGCTTCATTGCGTTCACAAGTATCCCATTGCAGATTTCCAGAAAACTGTGTTAGCAAACTGAACACTGAAGAGAAACGTGTAACTCTGTGAGTTGCATTCACACATCGAAATGCAGTTTCTCAGAAGGCTTCTTTACAGTTTTGATCTGAGGATATTTCCTTTTTCACCATAGCCCTCAATGAGCTCCCAAATATCACTTTGCAGAACACAAGATAACAGAGTTAGCAAACTGTTCCAAGAAGGGAAGGGTGGAACTCTGTGTGATGAAGTCACACATCAGAAAGCAATCTCTCAGTAAGCTTCTCTCTAGTTATTATCTGAGGATATTTCCTTTTCACCATGGGCCCCTATGGGCTCCCAAATCTCACTTTGCAGATTCCATGAAAAGAGTGTTAGCAAACTGCTTCCTGAGAACTCAGCTGTAACTCTGTGAGAGGAATTCACAGATCACAAAGAAGTTTCTCAGAAAGCTTCTTGCACATTTTGAACGGATGATATTTCCTTTATTAGCGTAGGTCTCAATGCGATCCAAAGAAGTCCTTCTCAGGTTCCTCAAAAACAGTGATAATGGACTGCTGCATGAAACATAAGTGTAACTCTGTGAGATGAATTCACACATCACCAAGAAGTTTCTAACAAAGCTTCTTTCTAGTTTTCATCTGAGGATATTTCCTTTGTCACCGCAAGCTTCATTGCATTCAGAAGTATCCCAGTGCAGATTTCCAGAAAACTGTGTTAGCAAACTGAACACTGAAGAGAAACGTGTAACTCTGTGAGTTGCATTCACACATCGAAATGCAGTTTCTCAGAAGGCTTCTTTCCAGTTTTGATCTGAGGATATTTCCTTTTCACCATAGACCTCAATGAGCTCCCAAATATCACTTTGCAGAACACAAGATAACAGAGTTAGCAAACTGTTCCAAGAAGGGAAGGGTGGAACTCTGTGTGATGAAGTCACACATCAGAAAGCAATCTCTCAGTAAGCTTCTCTCTAGTTATTATCTGAGGATATTTCCTTTTTCACCATGGGCCCCTATGGGCTCCCAAATCTCACTTTGCAGATTCCACGAAAAGAGTGTTAGCAAACTGCTTCCTGAGAACTAAGCTGTAACTCTGTGAGAGGAATTCACAGATCACAAAGAAGTTTCTCAGAAAGCTTCTTTCACGTTTTGAACTGATGATATTTCCTTTATCAGCGTAGGCCTCAATGCGATCCAAAGAAGTCCTTCTCAGGTTCCTCAAAACAGTGATAATGGACTGCATGCATGAAACATAAGTGTAACTCTGTGAGATGAATTCACACATCACCAAGAAGTTTCTAACAAAGCTTCTTTCTAGTTTTCATCTGAGGATATTTCCTTTGTCACCGCAAGCTTCATTGCGTTCAGAAGTATCCCATTGCAGATTTCCAGAAAACTGTAGTTAGCAAACTGAACACTGAAGGAGAACGTGTAACTCTGTGAGTTGCATTCACACATCGAAATGCAGTTTCTCAGAAGGCTTCTTTCCAGTTTTGATCTGAGGATATTTCCTTTTTCACCATAGCCCTCAATGAGCTCCCAAATATCACTTTGCAGAACACAAGATAACAGAGTTAGCAAACTAGTTCCAAGAAGGGAAGGGTGGAACTCTGTGTGATGAAGTCACACATCAGAAAGCAATCTCTCAGTAAGCTTCTCTCCAGTTATTATCTGAGGATATTTCCTTTTCACCATGGGCCCCTATGGGCTCCCAAATCTCACTTTGCAGATTCCACGAAAAGAGTGTTAGCAAACTGCTTCCTGAGAACTCAGCTGTAACTCTGTGAGAGGAATGCACAGATCACAAAGAAGTTTCTCAGAAAGCTTCTTTCACGTTTTGAACTGATGATATTTCCTTTATCAGCGTAGGCCTCAATGCGATCCAAAGAAGTCCTTCTCTAGGTTCCTCAAAAAGAGTGATAATGGACTGCTGCATGAACATAAGTGTAACTCTGTGAGATGAATTCACACATCACCAAGAAGTTTCTAATAAAGCTTCTTTCTAGTTTTCATCTGAGGATATTTCCTTTGTCACCGTAAGCTTCATTGCGTTCACAAGTATCCCATTGCAGATTTCCAGAAAACTGTGTTAGCAAACTGAACACTGAAGAGAAACGTGTAACTCTGTGAGTTGCATTCACACATCGAAATGCAGTTTCTCAGAAGGCTTCTTTCCAGTTTTGATCTGAGGATATTTCCTTTTTCACCATAGCCCTCAATGAGCTCCCAAATATCACTTTGCAGAACACAAGATAACAGAGTTAGCAAACTGTTCCAAGAAGGGAAGGGTGGAACTCTGTGTGATGAAGTCACACATCAGAAAGCAATCTCTCAGTAAGCTTCTCTCCAGTTATTATCTGAGGATATTTCCTTTTTCACCATGGGCCCCTATGGGCTCCCAAATCTCACTTTGCAGATTCCACGAAAAGAGTGTTAGCAAACTGCTTCCTGAGAACTCAGCTGTAACTCTGTGAGAGGAATTCACAGATCACAAAGAAGTTTCTCAGAAAGCTTCTTTCACGTTTTGAACTGATGATATTTCCTTTATCAGCGTAGGCTCAATGCGATCCAAAGAAGTCCTTCTCAGGTTCCTCAAAAAGAGTGATAATGGACTGCTGCATGAAACATAAGTGTAACTCTGTGAGATGAATTCACACATCACCAAGAAGTTTCTAAGAAAGCTTCTTTCTAGTTTTCATCTGAGGATATTTCCTTTGTCACTGCAAGCTTCATTGCATTCACAAGTATCCCAATGCAGATTTCCAGAAAACTGTGTTAGCAAACTGAACACTGAAGAGAAACGTGTAACTCTGTGAGTTGCATTCACACATCGAAATGCAGTTTCTCAGAAGGCTTCTTTCCAGTTTTGATCTGAGGATATTTCCTTTTTCACCATAGCCCTCAATGAGCTCCCAAATATCACTTTGCAGAACACAAGATAACAGAGTTAGCAAACTGTTCCAAGAAGGGAAGGGTGGAACTCTGTGTGATGAAGTCACACATCAGAAAGCAATCTCTCAGTAAGCTTCTCTCTAGTTATTATCTGAGGATATTTCTTTTTCACCATGTGCCCCTATGGGCTCCAAATCTCACTTTGCAGATTCCACGAAAAGAGTGTTAGCAAACTGCTTCCTGAGAACTCAGCTGTAACTCTGTGAGAGGAATTCACAGATCACAAAGAAGTTTCTCAGAAAGCTTTTTTCACGTTTTGAACTGATGATATTTCCTTTATCCTCGGAGGCCTCAATGCGATCCAAAGAAGTCCTTCTCAGGTTCCTCAAAAACAGTGATAATGGACTGCTGCATGAAACATAAGTGTAACTCTGTGAGATGAATTCACACATCACCAAGAAGTTTCTAACAAAGCTTCTTTCTAGTTTTCATCTGAGGATATTTCCTTTGTCACCGCAAGCTTCATTGCGTTCACAAGTATCCCATTGCAGATTTCCAGAAAACTGTGTTAGCAAACTGAACACTGAAGAGAAACGTGTAACTCTGTGAGTTGCATTCACACATCGAAATGCAGTTTCTCAGAAGGCTTCTTTCCAGTTTTGATCTGAGGATATTTCCTTTTTCACCATAGCCTTCAATGAGCTCCTAAATATCACTTTGCAGAACACAAGATAACAGAGTTAGCAAACTGTTCCAAGAAGGGAAGGGTGGAACTCTGTGTGATGAAGTCACACATCAGAAAGCAATCTCTCAGTAAGCTTCTCTCTAGTTATTATCTGAGGATATTTCCTTTTTCACCATGGGCCCCTATGGGCTCCCAAATCTCACTTTGCAGATTCCACGAAAAGAGTGTTAGCAAACTGCTTCCTGAGAACTAAGCTGTAACTCTGTGAGAGGAATTCACAGATCACAAAGAAGTTTCTCAGAAAGCTTCTTTCACGTTTTGAACTGATGATATTTCCTTTATCAGCGTAGGCCTCAATGCGATCCAAAGAAGTCCTCTCAGGTTCCTCAAAACAGTGATAATGGACTGCTGCATGAAACATAAGTGTAACTCTGTGAGATGAATTCACACATCACCAAGAAGTTTCTAACAAAGCTTCTTTCTAGTTTTCATCTGAGGATATTTCCTTTGTCACTGCAAGCTTCATTGCGTTCACAAGTATCCCATTGCAGATTTCCAGAAAACTGTGTTAGCAAACTGAACACTGAAGAGAAACGTGTAACTCTGTGAGTTGCATTCACACATCGAAATGCAGTTTCTCAGAAGGCTTCTTTCCAGTTTTGATCTGAGGATATTTCCTTTTTCACCATAGCCCTCAATGAGCTCCCAAATATCACTTTGCAGAACACAAGATAACAGAGTTAGCAAACTGTTCCAAGAAGGGAAGGGTGGAACTCTGTGTGATGAAGTCACACACCAGAAAGCAATCTCTCAGTAAGCTTCTCTCAGTTATTATCTGAGGATATTTCCTTTTCACCATGGGCCCCTATGGGCTCCCAAATCTCACTTTGCAGATTCCACGAAAAGAGTGTTAGCAAACTGCTTCCTGAGAACTCAGCTGTAACTCTGTGAGAGGAATTCACAGATCACAAAGAAGTTTCTCAGAAAGCTTCTTTCACGTTTTGAACTGATGATATTTCCTTTATCAGCGTTGGCCTCAATGCGATCCAAAGAAGTCCTTCTCAGGTTCCTCAGCAACAGTGATAATGGACTGCTGCATGAAACATAAGTGTAACTCTGTGAGATGAATTCACACATTACCAAAAAGTTTCTAACAAAGCTTCTTTCCAGTTTTCATCTGAGGATATTTCCTTTGTCACTGCAAGCTTCATTGCGTTCACAAGTATCCCATTGCAGATTTCCAGAAAATTGTGTTAGCAAACTGAACACTGAAGAGAAACCTGTAACTCTGTGAGTTCCATTCACACATCGAAATGCAGTTTCTCAGAAGATTTCTTTCCAGTTTTGTTGTCAGGATATTTCATTTTTCACCTTAGCCTTCAAAGGGCTCCTAAATATCACTTTGCAGAACACAAGATAACAGAGTTAGCAAACTCTACCATAAGGGAAGGGTGAAACTCTGTGTGATGAAGTCACACATCAGAAAGCAATCTCTCAGTAAGCTTCTCTCTAGTTATTATCTGAGGATATTTCCTTTTTCACCATGGGCCCCTATGGGCTCCCAAATCTCACTTTGCAGATTCCACGAAAAGAGTGTTAGCAAACTGCTTCCTGAGAACTCAGCTGTAACTCTGTGAGAGGAATTCACAGATCACAAAGAAGTTTCTCAGAAAGCTTCTTTCACGTTTTGAACTGATGATATTTCCTTTATCAGCGTAGGCCTCAATGCGATCCAAAGAAGTCCTTCTCAGGTTCCTCAAAAACAGTGATAATGGACTGCTGCATGAAACATAAGTGTAACTCTGTGAGATGAATTCACACATCACCAAGAAGTTTCTAACAAAGCTTCTTTCTAGTTTTCATCTGAGGATATTTCCTTTGTCACCAGCAAGCTTCATTGCGTTCACAAGTATCCCATTGCAGATTTCCAGAAAACTGTGTTAGCAAACTGAACACTGAAGAGAAACGTGTAACTCTGTGAGTTGCATTCACACATCGAAATGCAGTTTCTCAGAAGGCTTCTTTCCAGTTTTGATCTGAGGATATTTCCTTTTTCACCATAGCCTCAATGAGCTCCCAAATATCACTTTGCAGAACACAAGATAACAGAGTTAGCAAACTGTTCCAAGAAGGGAAGGGTGGAACTCTGTGTGATGAAGTCACACACCAGAAAGCAATCTCTCAGTAAGCTTCTCTCTAGTTATTATCTGAGGATATTTCCTTTTTCACCATGGGCCCCTATGGGCTCCCAAATCTCACTTTGCAGATTCCACGAAAAGAGTGTTAGCAAACTGCTTCCTGAGAACTAAGCTGTAACTCTGTGAGAGGAATTCACAGATCACAAAGAAGTTTCTCAGAAAGCTTCTTTCACGTTTTGAACTGATGATATTTCCTTTATCAGCGTAGGCCTCAATGCGATCCAAAGAAGTCCTTCTCAGGTTCCTCAAAACAGTGATAATGGACTGCTGCATGAAACATAAGTGTAACTCTGTGAGATGAATTCACACATCACCAAGAAGTTTCTAACAAAGCTTCTTCTAGTTTTCATCTGAGGATATTTCCTTTGTCACCGCAAGCTTCCTTGCGTTCACAAGTATCCCATTGCAGATTTCCAGAAAACTGTGTTAGCAAACTGAACACTGAAGAGAAACGTGTAACTCTGTGAGTTGAATTCACACATCGAAATGCAGTTTCTCAGAAGGCTTCTTTCCAGTTTTGATCTGAGGATATTCCTTTTTCACCATAGCCCTCAATGAGCTCCCAAATATCACTTTGCAGAACACAAGATAACAGAGTTAGCAAACTGTTCCAAGAAGGGAAGGGTGGAACTCTGTGTGATGAAGTCACACACCAGAAAGCAATCTCTCAGTAAGCTTCTCTCCAGTTATTATCTGAGGATATTTCCTTTTTCACCATGGGCCCCTATGGGCTCCCAAATCTCACTTTGCAGATTCCACGAAAAGAGTGTTAGCAAACTGCTTCCTGAGAACTCAGCTGTAACTCTGTGGAGAGGAATTCACAGATCACAAAGAAGTTTCTCAGAAAGCTTCTTTCACGTTTTGAACTGATGATATTTCCTTTATCAGCGTAGGCCTCAATGCGATCCAAAGAAGTCCTTCTCAGGTTCCTCAAAAACAGTGATAATGGACTGCTGCATGAAACATAAGTGTAACTCTGTGAGATGAATTCACACATCACCAAGAAGTTTCTAAGAAAGCTTCTTCTAGTTTTCATCTGAGGATATTTCCTTTGTCACCGCAAGCTTCATTGCGTTCACAAGTATCCCATTGCAGATTTCCAGAAAACTGTGTTAGCAAACTGAACACTGAAGAGAAACGTGTAACTCTGTGAGTTGCATTCACACGTCGAAATGCAGTTTCTCTGAAGACTTCTTTGCAGTTTTGATCTGAGGATATTTCCTTTTTCACCACAGCCATCAATGAGCTCCCAAATATCACTTTGCAGAACACAAGATAACAGAGTTAGCAAACTGTTTCAAGAAGGGAAGGGTGGAACTCTGTGTGATGAAGTCACACACCAGAAAGCAATCTCTCAGTAAGCTTCTCACTAGTTATTATCTGAGGATATTTACTTTTTCACGAAGGGCCCCTACGGGCTCCCAAATCTCACCAAGCAGATTCCACGAATAGAGGGTTAGCAAACTGCTTCTGGAGAACTAAGCTGTAAATCTGTGAGAGGAATTCACAGATTACAAAGAATTTTCTCAGAAAGCTTCCTTCACATTTTGAACTGATGATATTTCCTTTACCAATGTAGGCCTCAGTGGGATCCAAAGAATTCCTTCTCAGGTAACTCAAAAACAGTGATAAGGCACTGCTCCATGAAACATAAGTGTAACTCTGTGAGATGAATTCACACATCACCAAGAAGTTTCTAACAAAGCTTCTTTCCATTTTTCATCTGAGTACATTTAATTTGTCACCTAAAACTTCATTGTGTTCAGAAGTATCCCATTGCAGATTTCCAGAAAACTGTGTTAGCAAACTGAACACTGAAGAGAAACGTGTAACTCTGTGAGTTGCATTCACACATCGAAATGCAGTTTCTCAGAAGGCTTCTTTCCAGTTTTGATCTGAGGATATTTCCTTTTTCACCATAGCCTCAATGAGCTCCCAAATATCACTTTGCAGAACCCAAGATAACAGAGTTAGCAAACTGTTCCAAGAAGGGAAGGGTGGAACTCTGTGTGATGAAGTCACACTCCAGAAAGCAATCTCTCAGTAAGCTTCTCTCTAGTTATTATCTGAGGATATTTCCTTTTTCACCATGGGCCCCTATGGGCTCCCAAATCTCACTTTGCAGATTCCACGAAAAGAGTGTTAGCAAACTGCTTCCTGAGAACTAAGCTGTAACTCTGTGAGAGGAATTCACAGATCACAAAGAAGTTTCTCAGAAAGCTTCTTTCACGTTTTGAACTGATGATATTTCCTTTATCAGCGTAGGCCTCAATGCGATCCAAAGAAGTCCTTCTCAGGTTCCTCAAAAACAGTGATAATGGACTGCTGCATGAAACATAAGTGTAACTCTGTGAGATGAATTCACACATCACCAAGAAGTTTCTAACAAAGCTTCCTTCTAGTTTTCATCTGAGGATATTTCCTTTGTCACCGCAAGCTTCATTGCTTCACAAGTATCCCATTGCAGATTTCCAGAAAACTGTGTTAGCAAACTGAACACTGAAGAGAAACGTGTAACTCTGTGAGTTGCATTCACACATCGAAATGCAGTTTCTCAGAAGGCTTCTTTCCAGTTTTGATCTGAGGATATTTCCTTTTTCACCATAGCCTCAATGAGCTCCCAAATATCACTTTGCAGAACACAAGATAACAGAGTTAGGAAACCGTTCCAAGAAGAGAAGGGTGGAACAGAGGGTGATGAAATCACACATCAGAAAGCAGTCTCTCAGTAAGCTTCTATCTAGTTATTATCTTAGGGTATTTCCTTTTTCACCACGGGTCCCTATGGGCTCCCAAATCTCACTTTGCAGATTCCACGAAAAGACTGTTAACAAACTGCTTCCTGAAAACTCAGCTGTAACACTGTTAGAGGAATTCACAGATCACAAAGAAGTTTCTCAGAAAGCTTCTTTCACGTTTTGAAGTGATGATATTTCCTTTATCAGCATAGACCTCAATCGGATCCAAAGAAGTCGTTCTCAGTTTCCTCAAAAACAGTGATAATGGATTGCTGCATGAAACGTAAGTGTATCTCAGGGAGATGAATTCACACAACACCAAGAAGTTTCTAACAAAGCTTCTTTATAGTTTTCATCTGAGGATATTTCCTTTGTCACCGCAAGCTTCATTGCGTTCACAAGTATCCCATTGCAGATTTCCAGAAAACTGTGTTAGCAAACTGAACACTGAAGAGAAACGTGTAACTCTGTGAGTTGTATTCACACATCGAAATGCAGTTTCTCAGAAGGCTTCTTTCCAGTTTTGATCTGAGGATATTTCCTTTTTCACCATAGCCCTCAATGAGCTCCCAAATATCACTTTGCAGAACACAAGATAACAGAGTTAGCAAACTCTACCATAAGGGAAGGGTGAAACTCTGTGTGATGAAGTCACACATCAGAAAGCAATCTCTCAGTAAGCTTCTCTCTATTTATTATCTGAGGATATTAGCTTTTTCACCACGGGCCCCTGTGGGCTCCCAAATCTCACGTTGCAGATTCTAAGACAAGAGAGTTAGCAAACTGCTTCCTGAGAAGTAAGCTGTAACTCTGTGAGAGGAATTCACAGATCACAAAGAAGTTTCTCAGAAAGCTGCTTTCACGTTTTGAACTGATGATATTTCCTTAATCAGCGTAGGCCTCAATGCGATCCAAACAAGTCCTTCTCAGGTTCCTTAAAAACTGTGATAATGGATTGTTGCATGAAACATAAGTGTAACTCTGTGAGATGAGTTCACACATCACCAAGAAGTTTCTAACAAACCTTCTTTCTAGTTTTCATCTGGGGATATTTCCTTTGTCACCGCAAGCTTCATTGCGTTCACAAGTATCCCATTGCAGATTTCCAGAAAACTGTGTTAGCAAACTGAACACTGAAGAGAAACGTGTAACTCTGTGAGTTGCATTCACACATCGAAATGCAGTTTCTCAGAAGGCTTCTTCCAGTTTTGATCTGAGGATATTTCCTTTTTCACCATAGCCCTCAATGAGCTCCCAAATATCACTTTGCAGAACACAAGATAACAGAGTTAGCAAACTGTTCCAAGAAGGGAAGGGTGGAACTCTGTGTGATGAAGTCACACATCAGAAAGCAATCTCTCAGTAAGCTTCTCTCTAGTTATTATCTGAGGATATTTCCTTTTTCACCATGGGCCCCTATGGGCTCCCAAATCTCACTTTGCAGATTCCACGAAAAGAGTGTTAGCAAACTGCTTCCTGAGAACTCAGCTGTAACTCTGTGAGAGGAATTCACAGATCACAAAGAAGTTTCTCCGAAAGCTTCTTTCACGTTTTGAACTGATGATATTTCCTTTATCAGCGTAGGCCTCAATGCGATCCAAAGAAGTCCTTCTCAGGTTCCTCAAAAAGCAGTGATAATGGACTGCTGCATGAAACATAAGTGTAACTCTGTGAGATGAATTCACACATCACCAAGAAGTTTCTAACAAAGCTTCTTTCTAGTTTTCATCTGAGGATATTTCCTTTGTCACCGCAAGCTTCATTGCATTCAGAAGTATCCCATTGCAGATTTCCAGAAAACTGTGTTAGCAAACTGAACACTGAAGAGAAACGTGTAACTCTGTGAGTTGCATTCACACATCGAAATGCAGTTTCTCAGAAGGCTTCTTTCCAGTTTTGATCTGAGGATATTTCCTTTTTCACCATAGCCCTCAATGAGCTCCCAAATATCACTTTGCAGAACACAAGATAACAGAGTTAGCAAACTGTTCCAAGAATGGAAGGGTGGAACTCTGTGTGATGAAGTCACACATCAGAAAGCAATCTCTCAGTAAGCTTCTCTCTAGTTATTATCTGAGGATATTTCCTTTTTCACCATGGGCCCCTATGCGCTCCCAAATCTCACTTTGCAGATTCCACGAAAAGAGTGTTAGCAAACTGCTTCCTGAGAACTCAGGAGTAGCTTTGTGGGAGGAATTCACAGATCACAAAGAAGTCTCTCAGAAAGCTTCTTTCACGTTTTGAACTGATGATATTTCCTTTACCAGCATAGGCCTCAATGCGATCCAAAGATGTCGTTCTCAGGTCCTCAATAATAGTGATAATGGACTGCTGCATGTAACATAAGTGTAACTCTGTGAGATGAATTCACACATCACCAAGAAGTTTCTAACAAAGCTTCTTTCTAGTTGTCGTCTGAGGATATTTCCGTTCTCACCGCAACCTTCATTGCATTCAGAATTACCCATTGTAGATTTCCAGAGAACTGTGTTAGCAAACTGAACACTGAAGAGAAACGTGTAACTCTGGGAGTTGAATTCCCACATCGCAATGCAGTTTCTGACAACGCTTCTTTCCATTTTGATCTGAGGATATTTCCTTTCTCACCGTACCTTCAATGCACTCCTAAATATCACTTTGCAGAACACACAATAACAGAGTTAGCAAACTGTTCCAGGAAGGAAGGGTGGAATTCTGTGTGATGAAATCACACACCAGAAAGCAATCTCTCATTAAGCTTCTCTCCAGTTATTATCTGAGGATCTTTCCTTTTTCAACAGGGGCCCTTTTGGGCTCCAAATCTCATTTTGCATATACCACGAAAAGAGTGTTAGCAAACTGCTTCCTGAGAACTAAGCTGTAACTCTGTGAGAGGAATTCACAGATCAGAAAGAAGTTTCTCAGAAAGTCTCTTTCACGTTTTGAACTGATGATATTTCCTTTATCTGTGTTGGCCTCAATGAGATCCAAAGAAGTATTCTCAGGTTCCTCACAAACAGTGATAATGGACCTGCTGCAGTGAAACGTAAGTGTAACTCTGTGAGGTGAATTCACACATCACCAAGAAGTTTGTAACAAAGCTTCTTTCTAGTTTTCATCTGAGGATATTTCCTTTGTCACCGCAAGCCTCATAGCATTCAAAAGTATCCCAATGCAGATTTCCAGAAAACTGTGTTAGCAAACTGAACACTGAAGAGAAACTTGTAACTCTGGGAGTTGAATTGACACATTAAAATGCAGTTTCTCAGAAGGCTTCTTTCCTGTATTGATCTGAGGATATTTCCTTTTTCACCATAGCCCTCAATGAGCTCCCAATATCACTTTGCAGAACACAAGATAACAGAGTTAGCAAACTGTTCCAAGAAGGGAAGGGTGGAACTCGGTGTGATGAAGTCACACTTCAGAAAGCAATCTCTCAGCAAGCTTCTCACTACTTATTATCTGAGGATATATCCTTTTTCACCATGGGCCCTATGGGCTCCCACATATCACTTTGAAGATTCCACGAAAAGAGTGTTAGCAAACTGCTTCCTGAGAACTCAGCTGTAACTCTGTGAGAGGAATTAACAGAGCACAAAGAAGTTCTCAGAAAGCATCTTTCTCGTTTTGAACCGATGATATTTCCTTTATCAGCGTAGGCCTCAATGCGATCCAAAGAAGTCCTTCTCAGGTTCCTCAAAAACAGTGATAATGGACTGCTGCATGAAACATAAGTGTAACTCTGTGAGATGAATTCACACATCACCAAGAAGTTTCTAAGAAAGCTTCTTTCTACTTTTCATCTGAGGATATTTCCTTTGTCACCGCAAGCTTCATTGCGTTCAGAAGTATCCCATTGCAGATTTCCAGAAAACTGTGTTAGCAAACTGAACACTGAAGAGAAACATGTAACTCTGTGAGTTGCATTCACACATCGAAATGCAGTTTCTCAGAAGGCTTCCTTCCAGTTTTGATCTGACGATATTTGCTTTTTCACCATAGCCTTCAATGCGCTCCTAAATATCACTTTGCAGAACACAAGATAACAGAGTTAGCAAACTGTTCCAAGAAGGGAAGGGTGGACTTCAGTGTGATGAAGTCACACATCAGAAAGGCAATCTCTCAGTAAGCTTCTCTCTAGTTATTATCATGAGGATATTTCCTTTTTCACCATGGGCCCCTATGGGCTCCCAAATCTCACTTTGCAGATTCCACGAAAAGAGTGTTAGCAAACTGCTTCCTGAGAACTAAGCTGTAACTCTGTGAGAGGAATTCACAGATCACAAATAAGTTTCTCAGAAAGCTTCTTTCACGTTTTGAACTGATGATATTTCCTTTATCAGCGTAGGCCTCAATGCGATCCAAAGAAGTCCTTCTCAGGTTCCTCAAAAACAGTGATAATGGACTGCTGCATGAAACATAAGTGTAACTCTGTGAGATGAATTCACACATCACCAAGAAGTTTCTAACAAAGCTTCTTTCTAGTTTTCATCTGAGGATATTTCCTTTGTCACCGCAAGCTTCATTGCGTTCACAAGTATCCCATTGCAGATTTCCAGAAAACTGTGTTAGCAAACTGAACACTGAAGAGAAACGTGTAACTCTGTGAGTTGCATTCACACATCGAAATGCAGTTTCTCGGAAGGCTTCTTTCCAGTTTTGATCTGAGGATATTTCCTTTTTCACCATAGCGCTCATTGAGCTCCCAAATATCACTTTGCAGAACACACATAAAAGAGTTAGCAAACTGTTCCAAGAAGGGAAAGGTGGAACTCTGTGTGATGAAGTCACACATCAGAAAGCAATCTCTCAGCAAGCTTCTCTCTAGTTATTATCTGAGGGTATTTCCTTTTTCGCCATGGGCCCCTATGGGCTCCCAAATCTCACTTTGCAGATTACACGAAAAGATTGTTAGCAAACTGCTTCCTGAGAACTCAGCTGTGACTCTGTGAGAGGAGTTCACAGATCAAAAAGAAGTTTCACAGAAAGCTTCTTTCATGTTTTGAAATGATGACATTTCCTTTCTCAGTGTAGGCCTCCATGCGATTCAAAGAAGTCCTTCTCGGGTTCCTCAAAAACAGTGATAATGGACTCCTGCAGGAAACATAAGTGTAACTCTGTGAGATGAATTCACACACCACCAAGAAGTTTCTAACAAAGCTTCTTTCTAGTTTTCCTCTGAGGTATCTCCTTTGTCACCGCAAGCTTCATTGCGTTCACAAGTATCCCATGCAGATTTCCAGAAAACTGTGTTAGCAAACTGAACACTGAAGAGAAACCTGTAACTCTGTGAGTTCCATTCACACATCGAAATGCAGTTTCTCAGAAGATTTCTTTCCAGTTTTGATCTGAGGATATTTCCTTTTCACCATAGCCTTCAATGAGCTCCTAATATCACTTGGCAGAACACAAGATAACAGAGTTAGCAAACTGTTCCAAGAAGGGAAGGGTGGAACTCTGTGTGATGAAGTCACACATCAGAAAGCAATCTCTCAGTAAGCTTCTCTCTAGTTATTATCTGAGGATATTTCCTTTTCACCATGGGCCCCTATGGGCTCCCAAATCTCACTTTGCAGATTCCACGAAAAGAGTGTTAGCAAACTGCTTCCTGAGAACTAAGCTGTAACTCTGTGAGAGGAATTCACAGATCACAAAGAAGTTTCTCAGAAAGCTTCTTTCACGTTTTGAACTGATGATATTTCCTTTATCAGCGTAGGCCTCAATGCGATCCAAAGAAGTCCTTCTCAGGTTCCTCAAAAACAGTGATAATGGACTGCTGCATGAAACATAAGTGTAACTCTGTGAGATGAATTCACACATCACCAAGAAGTTTCTAACAAAGCTTCTTTCTAGTTTTCATCTGAGGATATTTCCTTTGTCACCGCAAGCTTCATTGCGTTCAGAAGTATCCCATTGCAGATTTCCAGAAAACTGTGTTAGCAAACTGAACACTGAAGAGAAACGTGTAACTCTGTGAGTTGCATTCACACATCGAAATGCAGTTTCTCAGAAGGCTTCTTTCCAGTTTTGATCTGAGGATATTTCCTTTTTCACCATAGCCCTCAATGAGCTCCCAAATATCACTTTGCAGAACACAAGATAACAGAGTTAGCAAACTGTTCCAAGAAGGGAAGGGTGGAACTCTGTGTGATGAAGTCACACATCAGAAAGCAATCTCTCAGTAAGCTTCTCTCTAGTTATTATCTGAGGATATTTCCTTTTTCACCATGGGCCCCTATGGGCTCCCAAATCTCACTTTGCAGATTCCACGAAAAGAGTGTTAGCAAACTGCTTCCTGAGAACTCAGCTGTAACTCTGTGAGAGGAATTCACAGATCACAAAGAAGTTTCTCAGAAAGCTTCTTTCACGTTTGAAGTGATGATATTTCCTTTATCAGCGTAGGCCTCAATGCGATCCAAAGAAGTCCTTCTCAGGTTCCTCAAAAACAGTGATAATGGACTGCTGCATGAAACATAAGTGTAACTCTGTGAGATGAATTCACACATCACCAAGAAGTTTCTAACAAAGCTTCTTTCTAGTTTTCATCTGAGGATATTTCCTTTGTCACCGCAAGCTTCATTGCGTTCACAAGTATCCCATTGCAGATTTCCAGAAAACTGTGTTAGCAAACTGAACACTGAAGAGAAACGTGTAACTCTGTGAGTTGCATTCACACATCGAAATGCAGTTTCTCAGAAGGCTTCTTTCCAGTTTTGATCTGAGGATATTTCCTTTTTCACCATAGCCCTCAATGAGCTCCCAAATATCACTTTGCAGAACACAAGATAACAGAGTTAGCAAACTGTTCCAAGAAGGGAAGGGTGGAACTCTGTGTGATGAAGTCACACATCAGAAAGCAATCTCTCAGTAAGCTTCTCTCTAGTTATTATCTGAGGATATTTCCTTTTTCACCATGGGCCCCATGGGCTCCGAAATCTCACTTTGCAGATTCCACGAAAAGAGTGTTAGCAAACTGCTTCCTGAGAACTAAGCTGTAACTCTGTGAGAGGAATTCACAGATCACAAAGAAGTTTCTCAGAAAGCTTCTTTCACGTTTTGAACTGATGATATTTCCTTTATCAGCGTAGGCCTCAATGCGATCCAAAGAAGTCCTTCTCAGGTTCCTCAAAACAGTGATAATGGACTGCTGCATGAAACATAAGTGTAACTCTGTGAGATGAATTCACACATCACCAAGAAGTTTCTAACAAAGCTTCTTTCTAGTTTTCATCTGAGGATATTTCCTTTGTCACCGCAAGCTTCATTGCGTTCAGAAGTGTCCCATTGCAGATTTCCAGAAAACTGTGTTAGCAAACTGAACACTGAAGAGAAACGTGTAACTCTGTGAGTTGCATTCACACATCAAAATGCAGTTTCTCAGAAGGCTTCTTTCCAGTTTTGATCTGAGGATATTCCTTTTTCACCATAGCCCTCAATGAGCTCCCAAATATCACTTTGCAGAACACAAGATAACAGAGTTAGCAAACTGTTCCAAGAAGGGAAGGGTGGAACTCTGTGTTATGAAGTCACACATCAGAAAGCAATCTCTCAGTAAGCTTCTCTCTAGTTATTATCTGAGGATATTTCCTTTTCACCATGGGCCCCTATAGGCTCCCAAATCTCACTTTGCAGATTCCACGAAAGAGTGTTAGCAAACTGCTTCCTGAGAACTAAGCTGTAACTCTGTGAGGAATTCACAGATCACAAAGAAGTTTCTCAGAAAGCATCTTTCACGTTTTGAAGTGATGATATTTCTTTATCAGCGTAGGCCTCAATGCGATCCAAAGAAAGTCCTTCTCAGGTTCCTCAAAAACAGTGATAATGGACTGCTGCATGAAACATAAGTGTAACTCTTGAGATGAATTCACACATCACCAAGAAGTTTCTAACAAAGCTTCTTCTAGTTTTCAATCTGAGGATATTTCGTTGTCACACCGCAAGCTTCATTGCGTTCACAAGTATCCCATTGCAGATTTCCAGAAAACTGTGTTAGCAAACTGAACACTGAAGAGAAACTGTAACTCTCAGGAGTTGTATTCACACATCGAAATGCAGTTTCTCAGAAGGCTTCTTTCCAGTTTTGATCTGAGGATATTTCCTTTTTCACCATAGCCCTCAATGAGCTCCCAAATATCACTTTGTAGAACACAAGATAACAGACTTAGCAAAGTGTTCCAATAAGGCAAGGGTGGAATTCTGTGTGATGAAGTCACACATCACAAAGCAATCTCTCAGTAAGCTTCTCTCTAGTTATTATCAGATGATATATACTTTTTCACCATGGGCCCCTAATTGCTCCCAAAGCTCACTTCGAAGATTCCACGATAAGAGTGTTAGCACACTGCTTCCCCAGAAATAAGCTGTAACTCTGTGAGAGGAATTCACAGAGCACAAAGAAGTTTCTCAGAAAGCTTCTTTCACGTTTTGAACTGATGATATTTCCTTTTTCATTGTAGGCCTCCATGCGATCCAAAGAAGTCCTTCTCAGGTTCCTCAAAAACAGTGATAATGGACTGCTGCAGGAAACGTAAGTGTAACTCTGTGAGATGAATTCACACATCACCAAGAAGTTTCTAACAAAGCTTCTTTCATATTTTGAACTGAGGATATTTCCTTTGTCACTGTAAGCTTCATTGCGTTCAGAAGTATCCCATTGCAGATTTCCAGAAAACTGTGTTAGCAAACTGAACACTGAAGAGAAACGTGTAACTCTGTGAGTTGCATTCACACATCGAAATGCAGTTTCTCAGAAGGCTTCTTTCCAGTTTTGATCTGAGGATATTTCCTTTTTCACCATAGCCCTCAATGAGCTCCCAAATATCACTTTGCAGAACACAAGATAACAGAGTTAGCAAACTGTTCCAAGAAGGGAAGGGTGGAACTCTGTGTGATGAAGTCACACATCAGAAAGCAATCTCTCAGTAAGCTTCTCTCTACTTATTATGGTAGGATATTTCCTTTTTCACCATGGGCCGCTATGGGCTCCCAAATCTCACTTTGCAGATTCCACGAAAAGAGTATTAGCAAACTGCTTCCTGAGAACTAAGCTGTAACGCTGTGAGAGGAATTCACAGATCACAAAGAAGTTTCTCAGAAAGCTTCTTTCACGTTTTGAACTGATGATATTTCCTTTATCAGCGTAGGCCTCAATGCGATCCAAAGAAGTCCTTCTCAGGTTCCTCAAAAACAGTGATAATGGACTGCTGCATGAAACATAAGTGTAACTCTGTGAGATGAATTCACACATCACCAAGAAGTTTCTAACAAAGCTTCTTTCTAGTTTTCATCTGAGGATATTTCCTTTGTCACCGCAAGCTTCATTGCATTCAGAAGTATCCCATTGCAGATTTCCAGAAAACTGTGTTAGCAAACTGAACACTGAAGAGAAACGTGTAACTCTGTGAGTTGCATTCACACATCGAAATGCAGTTTCTCAGAAGGCTTCTTTCCAGTTTTGATCTGAGGATATTTCCTTTTTCACCATAGCCCTCAATGAGCTCCCAAATATCACTTTGCAGAACACAAGATAACAGAGTTAGCAAACTGTTCCAAGAAGGGAAGGGTGGAACTCTGTGTGATGAAGTCACACACCAGAAAGCAATCTCTCAGTAAGCTTCTCTCTAGTTATTATCTGAGGATATTTCCTTTTTCACCATGGGCCCCTATGGGCTCCCAAATCTCACTTTGCAGATTCCACGAAAAGAGTGTTACCAAACTGCTTCATGAGAACTAAGCTTTAACGCTGTGAGAGGAATTCACAGATCACAAAAATGTTTCTCAGAAACCTTCTTTCACGTTTTGAACTGATGATATATCCTTTGTCACAACAAGCTTCATTGCATTCAGAATTATCCCATTGCAGATTTCCAGAAAACTGTGTTAGCAAACTGAACACTGAAGAGAAACGTGTAACTCTATGAGTTGCATTTATACATCGAAATGCAGTTTCTCAGAAGGCTTCTTTCCAGTTTTGATCTGAGGATATTTCCTTTTTCACCATAGCCCTCAATGAGCTCCCAAATATCACTTTGTAGAACACAAGATAACAGACTTAGCAAAGTGTTCCAATAAGGCAAGGGTGGAATTCTGTGTGATGAAGTCACACATCACAAAGCAATCTCTCAGTAAGCTTCTCTCTAGTTATTATCAGATGATATATACTTTTTCACCATGGGCCCCTAATTGCTCCCAAAGCTCACTTCGAAGATTCCACGATAAGAGTGTTAGCACACTGCTTCCCCAGAAATAAGCTGTAACTCTGTGAGAGGAATTCACAGAGCACAAAGAAGTTTCTCAGAAAGCTTCTTTCACGTTTTGAACTGATGATATTTCCTTTTTCATTGTAGGCCTCCATGCGATCCAAAGAAGTCCTTCTCAGGTTCCTCAAAAACAGTGATAATGGACTGCTGCAGGAAACATAAGTGTAACTCTGTGAGATGAATTCACACATCACCAAGAAGTTTCCAGGAAAGCTTCTTTCTAGTTTTCATCTGAGGATATTTAATTTGTTACCGCAAGCTTCAGTGCATTCAGAAGGATCCCATTGCAGATTTCCAGAAAAATGTGCTAGCAAGGTGAACACTGAACAGAAACGTGTAACTCTGGGAATTGCAATCACACATCAAAATGCAGTTTCTCAGAAGGCTTCTTTCCTGTTTTGATCTGAGGATATTTCCTTTTTCACCATAGCCCTCAATGAGCTCCCAAATATCACTTTGCAGAACACAAGATAACAGAGTTAGCAAACTGTTCCAAAAAGGAAGGGTGGAACTCTGTGTGATGAAGTCACACATCAGAAAGCAATCTCTCAGTAAGCTTCTCTCTAGTTATTATCTGAGGATATATCCATTTTCAGCATGCGCCCCTATGGGCTACCAAATCTCACTTGCAGATTCCACGAAAAGAGTGTTAGCAAACTGCTTCTGAGAACTAAAGCTGTAACTCTGTGTAGAGGAATTCACAGATCACAAAGAAGTTTCTCAGAAAGATTCTTTCACGTTTTGAACTGATGATATTTCCTTTATCAGCGTAGGTCTCAATGAGATCCAAAGAATTCCTTCTCAGGTTCCTCAAAAACAGTGATAATGGACTGCTGCAGGAAACATAAGTGTAACTCTGTGAGATGAATTCACACATCACCAAGAAGTTTCTAACAAAGCTTCTTTCTAGTTTTCATCTGAGGATATTTCCTTTGTCACCGCAAGCTTCATTGCGTTCAGAAGTATCCCATTGCAGATTTCCAGAAAACTGTGTTAGCAAACTGAACACTGAAGAGAAACGTGTAACTCTGTGAGTTGCATTCACACATCGAAATGCAGTTTCTCAGAAGGCTTCTTTCCAGTTTTGATCTGAGGATATTTCCTTTTTCACCATAGCCCTCAATGAGCTCCCAAATATCACTTTGCAGAACACAAGATAACAGAGTTAGCAAACTGTTCCAAGAAGGGAAGGGTGGAACTCTGTGTGATGAAGTCACACATCAGAAAGCAATCTCTCAGTAAGCTTCTCTCTAGTTATTATCTGAGGATATATCCTTTTCACCATGGGCCCCTATGGGCTCCCAAATCTCACTTTGCAGATTCCACGAAAAGAGTGTTAGCAAACTGCTTCCTGAGAACTAAGCTGTAACTCTGTGAGAGGAATTCACAGATCACAAAGAAGTTTCTCAGAAAGCTTCTTTCACGTTTTGAACTGATGATATTTCCTTTATCAGCGTAGGCCTCAATGCGATCCAAAGAAGTCCTTCTCAGGTTCCTCAAAAACAGTGATAATGGACTGCTGCATGAAACATAAGTGTAACTCTGTGAGATGAATTCACACATCACCAAGAAGTTTCTAACAAAGCTTCTTTCTAGTTTTCATCTGAGGATATTTCCTTTGTCACCGCAAGCTTCATTGCGTTCAGAAGTATCCCATTGCAGATTTCCAGAAAACTGTGTTAGCAAACTGAACACTGAAGAGAAACGTGTAACTCTGTGAGTTGCATTCACACATCGAAATGCAGTTTCTCAGAAGGCTTCTTTCCAGTTTTGATCTGAGGATATTTCCTTTTTCACCATAGCCCTCAATGAGCTCCCAAATATCACTTTGCAGAACACAAGATAACAGAGTTAGCAAACTGTTCCAAGAAGGGAAGGGTGGAACTCTGTGTGATGAAGTCACACATCAGAAAGCAATCTCTCAGTAAGCTTCTCTCTAGTTATTATCTGAGGATATTTCCTTTTTCACCATGGGCCCCTATGGGCTCCCAAATCTCACTTTGCAGATTCCACGAAAAGAGTGTTAGCAAACTGCTTCCTGAGAACTAAGCTGTAACTCTGTGAGAGGAATTCACAGATCACAAAGAAGTTTCTCAGAAAGCTTCTTTCACGTTTTGAACTGATGATATTTCCTTTATCAGCGTAGGCCTCAATGCGATCCAAAGAAGTCCTTCTCAGGTTCCTCAAAAACAGTGATAATGGACTGCTGCATGAAACATAAGTGTAACTCTGTGAGATGAATTCACACATCACCAAGAAGTTTCTAACAAAGCTTCTTTCTAGTTTTCATTTGAGGATATTTCCTTTGTCACCATAGGCTTCACTGCGTTCAAAAGTATCCCATTGCAAATTTCCAGAAAACTGTCTTAGCAAACTGAACACTGAAGAAAACGTGTAACTCTGTGAGTTGCATTTACACATCAAAATGGAGTTTCTCAGAAGGCTTCTTTCCGGTTTTGATCTGAGGATATTTCCTTTTTCACCACAGCTCTCAATGAGCTCCCAAATATCACTTTACAGAACACAAGATAACAGAGTTAGCAAACTGTTCCAAGAAGGGAAGGGTGGAACTCTGTGTGATGAAGTCACACATCAGAAAGCAATCTCTCAGTAAACTTCTCTCTAGTTATTATCAGAGGATATACACTTTTTCACCATGGGCCCCTAATTGCTCCCAAAGCTCATTTCGCAGATTCCACGACAAGAGTGTTAGCACACTGCTTCCCGAGACATAAGCTGTAACTGTGAGAGGAATTCACAGAGCACAAGGAAGTTTCTCAGACAGCTTCTTTCACGTTTTGAACTGATGATATTTCCTTTATCAGCGTAGGCCTCAATGCGATCCAAAGAAGTCCTTCTCAGGTTCCTCAAAAACAGTGATAATGGACTGCTGCATGAAACATAAGTGTAACTCTGTGAGATGAATTCACACATCACCAAGAAGTTTCTAACAAAGCTTCTTTCTAGTTTTCATCTGAGGATATTTCCTTTGTCACCGCAAGCTTCATTGCGTTCAGAAGTATCCCATTGCAGATTTCCAGAAAACTGTGTTAGCAAACTGAACACTGAAGAGAAACGTGTAACTCTGTGAGTTGCATTCACACATCGAAATGCAGTTTCTCAGAAGGCTTCTTTCCAGTTTTGATCTGAGGATATTTCCTTTTTCACCATAGCCCTCAATGAGCTCCCAAATATCACTTTGCAGAACACAAGATAACAGAGTTAGCAAACTGTTCCAAGAAGGGAAGGGTGGAACTCTGTGTGATGAAGTCACACATCAGAAAGCAATCTCTCAGTAAGCTTCTCTCTAGTTATTATCTGAGGATATTTCCTTTTTCACCATGGGCCCCTATGGGCTCCCAAATCTCACTTTGCAGATTCCACGAAAAGAGTGTTAGCAAACTGCTTCCTGAGAACTCAGCTGTAACTCTGTGAGAGGAATTCACAGATCACAAAGAAGTTTCTCAGAAAGCTTCTTTCACGTTTTGAACTGATGATATTTCCTTTATCAGCGTAGGCCTCAATGCGATCCAAAGAAGTCCTTCTCAGGTTCCTCAAAAACAGTGATAATGGACTGCTGCATGAAACATAAGTGTAACTCTGTGAGATGAATTCACACATCACCAAGAAGTTTCTAACAAAGCTTCTTTCTAGTTTTCATCTGAGGATATTTCCTTTGTCACCGCAAGCTTCATTGCGTTCACAAGTATCCCATTGCAGATTTCCAGAAAACTGTGTTAGCAAACTGAACACTGAAGAGAAACGTGTAACTCTGTGAGTTGCATTCACACATCGAAATGCAGTTTCTCAGAAGGCTTCTTTCCAGTTTTGATCTGAGGATATTTCCTTTTTCACCATAGCCCTCAATGAGCTCCCAAATATCACTTTGCAGAACACAAGATAACAGAGTTAGCAAACTGTTCCAAGAAGGGAAGGGTGGAACTCTGTGTGATGAAGTCACACATCAGAAAGCAATCTCTCAGTAAGCTTCTGTCTAGTTATTATCTGAGGATATTTCCTTTTCACCATGGGCCCCTATGGGCTCCCAAATCTCACTTTGCAGATTCCACGAAAAGAGTGTTAGCAAACTGCTTCCTGAGAACTAAGCTGTAACTCTGTGAGAGGAATTCACAGATCACAAAGAAGTTTCTCAGAAAGCTTCTTTCACGTTTTGAACTGATGATATTTCCTTTATCAGCGTAGGCCTCAATGCGATCCAAAGAAGTCCTTCTCAGGTTCCTCAAAAACAGTGATAATGGACTGCTGCATGAAACATAAGTGTAACCCTGTGAGATGAATTCACACATCACCAAGAAGTTTCTAACAAAGCTTCTTTTTAGTTTTCATCTGAGGATATTTCCTTTGTCACCGCAAGCTTCATTGCGTTCAGAAGAATCCCTTTGCAGATTTCCATAAAACTGTTTTAACAAACTGAACACTGAAGAGAAACGTGTAACTCTGTGAGTTGCATTCACACATCGAAATGCAGTTTCTCAGCAGTCTTCTTTCCAGTTTTGATCTGAGGATATTTCCTTTTTCACCAGTGCCTTCAAAGCGCTTCTAAATATCACTTTGCAGACCACAAGATAACAGAGTTAGCAAACAGTTCGAAGAAGGGAAGGGTGGAACTCTGTGTGATGAAGTCACACATCAGAAAGCAATCTCTCAGTAAGCTTCTCTCTAGTTATTATCTGAGGATATTTCCTTTTTCACCATGGGCCTTGTGGGCTCCCAAATCTCACTTTGCAGATTCCACGAAAAGAGAGTTAGCAAACTGCTTACTGAGAACTCAGCTGTAACTCTGTGAATGGAATTCACAGATCACAAAGAAGTTTCTCAGAAAGCTTCTTTCACGTTTTGAACTGATGATATTTCCTTTATCAGGGTAGGCCTCAATGCGATCCAAAGAAGTCCTTCTCAGGTTCCTCAAAAACAGTGATAATGGACTGCTGCATGAAACATAAGTGTAACTCTGTGAGATGAATTCACACATCACCAAGAAGTTTCTAACAAAGCTTCTTTCTAGTTTTCATCTGAGGATATTTCCTTTGTCACCCTAAGCTTCATTGCGTTCAGAAGTATCCCATTGCAGATTTCCAGAAAACTGTGTTAGCAAACTGAACACTGAAGAGAAACGTGTAACTCTGTGAGTTGCATTCACACATCGAAGTGCAGTTTCCCAGAAGGTTTCTTTCCAGGTTTGATCTGTGGACATTTCCTTTTTCACCATAGCCCTCAATGAGCTCCCAAATATCACTTTGCAGAACACAAGATAACAGAGTTAGCAAACTGTTCCAAGAAGGGAAGGGTGGAACTCTGTGTGATGAAGTCACACATCAGAAAGCAATCACTCAGTAAGCTTCTCTCTAGTTATTATCTGAGGATATATCCTTTTTCACCATGGGCCCCTATGGGCTCCCAAATCTCACTTTGCAGATTCCACGAAAAGAGTGTTAGCAAACTGCTTCCTGAGAACTCAGCTGTAACTCTGTGAGAGGAATTCACAGATCACAAAGAAGTTTCTCAGAAAGCTTCTTTCACGTTTTGAACTGATGATATTTCCTTTATCAGCGTAGGCCTCAATGCGATCCAAAGAAGTCCTTCTCAGGTTCCTCAAAAACAGTGATAATGGACTGCTGCATGAAACATAAGTGTAACTCTGTGAGATGAATTCACACATCACCAAGAAGTTTCTAACAAAGCTTCTTTCTAGTTTTCATCTGAGGATATTTCCTTTGTCACCGCAAGCTTCATTGCGTTCAGAAGTATCCCATTGCAGATTTCCAGAAAACTGTGTTAGCAAACTGAACACTGAAGAGAAACGTGTAACTCTGTGAGTTGCATTCACACATCGAAATGCAGTTTCTCAGAAGGCTTCTTTCCAGTTTTGATCTGAGGATATTTCCTTTTTCACCATAGCCCTCAATGAGCTCCCAAATATCACTTTGCAGAACACAAGATAACAGAGTTAGCAAACTGTTCCAAGAAGGGAAGGGTGGAACTCTGTGTGATGAAGTCACACATCAGAAAGCAATCTCTCAGTAAGCTTCTCTCTAGTTATTATCTGAGGATATTTCCTTTTTCACCATGGGCCCCTATGGGCTCCCAAATCTCACTTTGCAGATTCCACGAAAAGAGTGTTAGCAAACTGCTCCTGAGAACATCAGCTGTAACTCTGTGGAGAGGAATTCACAGATCACAAGAAGTTTCCCAGAAAGCTTCTTTCAGGTTTTGAACCGATGATATTTCCTTTTTCAGCGTAGGCCTCAATGCGATCCAAAGAAGTCTTTCTCAGGTTTCTCAAAAACCGTGATAATGGACTGTTGCATGAAACATAAGTGTAACTCTGTGAGATGAATTCACACATCACTAACAAGTTTCTAACAAAGCTTCTTTCTAGTTTTCATCTGAGGGTATTTCCTGTGTCACCGTCAGCTTCATTGCGTTCACAATTATCCCATTGCAGATTTCAAGAAAACTGTGTTAACAAACTGAACACTGAAGAGAAACGTGTAACTCTGTTAGTTGTATTCACACATCGAATGCAGTTTCAAGGAAGGCTTCTTTTCCATGTTTGATCTGAGGATATATCCTTTTTCACCATAGCCTTCAATGAGCTCCCAAATATCACTTTGCAGAACACAAGATAACAGAGTTAGCAAACTGTTCCAAGAAGGGAAGGGTGGAACTCTGTGTGATGAAGTCACACATCAGAAAGCAATCACTCAGTAAGCTTCTCTCTAGTTATTATCTGAGGATATATCCTTTTTCACCATGGGAACCTATGGGCTCCCAAATCTCAGTTTGCAGATTCCACGAAAAGAGTGGTAGCAAACTGCTTCCTGAGAACTCAGCTGTACCTCTGTGTGAGGAATTCATAGATCACAAAAAAGTTTCTCGGAAAGCTTCTTTCACGTTTTGAACTGATGATATTTCCTTTACCAATGTAGGCCTCAAAGTGATCCAAAGAAGTCCTTCTCAGGTTCCTCAAAAACAGTGATAATGGACTGCTGCATGAAACATAAGTGTAACCCTGTGAGATGAATTCACACATCACCAAGAAGTTTCTAACAAAGCTTCTTTTTAGTTTACATTTGAGGATATTTCCTTTGTCACCGCAAGCTTCATTGCGTTCAGAAGTATCCCATTGCAGATTTCCAGAAAACTGTGTTAGCAAACTGAACACTGAAGAGAAACGTGTAACTCTGTGAGTTGCATTCACACATCGAAATGCAGTTTCTCAGAAGGCTTCTTTCCAGTTTTGAGCTGAGGAAATTTCCTTTTTAACTAGAGCCCTCAATGGGCTCCCAAATATCACTTTGCAGAACACAAGATAACAGAGTTTGCAAACTGTTCCAAGAAAGGAACGGTGGAACTCTGTGTGATGAAGTCACACATCAGAAAGCAATCTCTCAGTAAGCTTCTCTCTAGTTATTATCTGAGGATATTTCCTTTTTCAGCATGGGCCCCTATGGGCTCCCAAATCTCACTCTGCAGATTCCACCACAAGAGTGTTAGCAAACTGCTTCCTGAGAACTAAGCTGTAACTCTGTGAGATGGATTCACAGATCACAAAGAAGTTTCTCAGAAAGCTTCTTTCACGTTTTGAACTGATGATATTTCCTTTATCAGCGTAGGCCTCAATGCGATCCAAAGCAGTCCTTCTCAGTTTCCTCAAAACAGTGATAATGGACTGCTGCATGAAATATAAGTGTAACTCTGTGAGATGAATTCACACATCACCAAGAAGTTTCTAACAACGCTTCTTTCTAGTTTTCATCTGAGGAAATTTCTTTGTCACCGTCAACTTCGTTGCGTTCAGAAGTATCCCATTGCAGATTTCCAGAAAACTGTGTTAGCAAACTGAACACTGAAGAGAAACGTGTAACTCTGTGAGTTGCATTCACACATCGAAATGCAGTTTCTCAGAAGGCTTCTTTCCAGTTTTGATCTGAGGATATTTCCTTTTTCACCATAGCCCTCAATGAGCTCCCAAATATCACTTTGCAGAACACAAGATAACAGAGTTAGCAAACTGTTCCAAGAAGGGAAGGGTGGAACTCTGTGTGATGAAGTCACACATCAGAAAGCAATCTCTCAGTAAGCTTCTCTCTAGTTATTATCTGAGGATATTTCCTTTTTCACCATGGGCCCCTATGGGCTCCCAAATCTCACTTTGCAGATTCCACGAAAAGAGTGTTAGCAAACTGCTTCCTGAGAACTCAGCTGTAACTCTGTGAGAGGAATTCACAGATCACAAAGAAGTTTCTCAGAAAGCTTCTTTCACGTTTGAACTGATGATATTTCCTTTATCAGCGTAGGCTCAATGTGATCCAAAGAAGTCCTTCTCAGGTTCCTCAAAAACAGTGATAATGGACTGCTGCAGAAACATAAGTGTAACTCTGTGAGATGAATTCACACATCACCAAGAAGTTTCTACGAAAGCTTCTTTCTAGTTTTCATCTGAGGATATTCCTTTGTCACCGCAAGCTTCATTGCGTTCAGAAGTATCCCATTGCAGATTTCCAGAAAACTGTGTTAGCAAACTGAACACTGAAGAGAAACGTGTAACTCTGTGAGTTGCATTCACACATCGAAATGCAGTTTCTCAGAAGGCTTCTTTCCAGTTTTGATCTGAGGATATTTCCTTTTTCACCATAGCCCTCAATGAGCTCCCAAATATCACTTTGCAGAACACAAGATAACAGAGTTAGCAAACTGTTCCAAGAAGGGAAGGGTGGAACTCTGTGTGATGAAGTCACACATCAGAAAGCAATCTCTCAGTAAGCTTCTCTCTAGTTATTATCTGAGGATATTTCCTTTTTCACCATGGGCCCCTATGGGCTCCCAAATCTCACTTTGCAGATTCCACGAAAAGAGTGTTAGCAAACTGCTTCCTGAGAACTAAGCTGTAACTCTGTGAGAGGAATTCACAGATCACAAAGAAGTTTCTCAGAAAGCTTCTTTCACGTTTTGAACTGATGATATTTCCTTTATCAGCGTAGGCCTCAATGCGATCCAAAGAAGTCCTTCTCAGGTTCCTCAAAACAGTGATAATGGACTGCTGCATGAAACATAAGTGTAACTCTGTGAGATGAATTCACACATCACCAAGAAGTTTCTAACAAAGCTTCTTTCTAGTTTTCATCTGAGGATATTTCCTTTGTCACCGTAAGCTTCATTGCGTTCAGAAGTATCCCATTGCAGATTTCCAGAAAACTGTGTTAGCAAACTGAACACTGAAGAGAAACGTGTAACTCTGTGAGTTGCATTCACACATCGAAATGCAGTTTCTCAGAAGGCTTCTTTCCAGTTTTGATCTGAGGATATTTCCTTTTTCACCATAGCCTCAATGAGCTCCCAAATATCACTTTGCAGAACACAAGATAACAGAGTTAGCAAACTGTTCCAAGAAGGGAAGGGTGGAACTCTGTGTGATGAAGTCACACATCAGAAAGCAATCTCTCAGTAAGCTTCTCTCTAGTTATTATCTGAGGATATTTCCTTTTTCACCATGGGCCCCTATGGGCTCCCAAATCTCACTTTGCAGATTCCACGAAAAGAGTGTTAGCAAACTGCTTCCTGAGAACTCAGCTGTAACTCTGTGAGAGGAATTCACAGATCACAAAGAAGTTTCTCAGAAAGCTTCTTTCACGTTTTGAACTGATGATATTTCCTTTATCAGCGTAGGCCTCAATGCGATCCAAAGAAGTCCTTCTCAGGTTCCTCAAAACAGTGATAATGGACTGCTGCATGAAACATAAGTGTAACTCTGTGAGATGAATTCACACATCACCAAGAAGTTTCTAACAAAGCTTCTTTCTAGTTTTCATCTGAGGATATTTCCTTTGTCACCGCAAGCTTCATTGCGTTCAAAGTATCCCATTGCAGATTTCCAGAAAACTGTGTTAGCAAACTGAACACTGAAGAGAAACGTGTAACTCTGTGAGTTGCATTCACACATCGAAATGCAGTTTCTCAGAAGGCTTCTTTCCAGTTTTTATCTGAGGATATTTCCTTTTTCACCATAGCCCTCAATGAGCTCCCAAATATCACTTTGCGGAACACAAGATAACAGAGTTAGCAAACTGTTGCAAGAAGGGAAGGGTGGAACTCTGTGTGATGAAGTCACACATCAGAAAGCAATCTCTCAGTAAGCTTCTCTCTAGTTATTATCTGAGGATATTTCCTTTTTCACCATGGGCCCCTATGGGCTCCCAAATCTCACTTTGCAGATTCCACGAAAAGAGTGTTAGCAAACTGCTTCCTGAGAACTAAGCTGTAACTCTGTGAGAGGAATTCACAGATCACAAAGAAGTTTCTCAGAAAGCTTCTTTCACGTTTTGAACTGATGATATTTCCTTTATCAGCGTAGGCCTCAATGCGATCCAAAGAAGTCCTTCTCAGGTTCCTCAAAAACAGTGATAATGGACTGCTGCATGAAACATAAGTGTAACTCTGTGAGATGAATTCACACATCACCAAGAAGTTTCTAACAAAGCTTCTTTCTAGTTTTCATCTGAGGATATTTCCTTTGTCACCGCAAGCTTCATTGCGTTCAGAAGTATCCCATTGCAGATTTCCAGAAAACTGTGTTAGCAAACTGAACACTGAAGAGAAACGTGTAACTCTGTGAGTTGCATTCACACATCGAAATGCAGTTTCTCAGAAGGCTTCTTTCCAGTTTTGATCTGAGGATATTTCCTTTTTCACCATAGCCCTCAATGAGCTCCCAAATATCACTTTGCAGAACACAAGATAACAGAGTTAGCAAACTGTTCCAAGAAGGGAAGGGTGGAACTCTGTGTGATGAAGTCACACATCAGAAAGCAATCTCTCAGTAAGCTTCTCTCTAGTTATTATCTGAGGATATTTCCTTTTTCACCATGGGCCCCTATGGGCTCCCAAATCTCACTTTGCAGATTCCACGAAAAGAGTGTTAGCAAACTGCTTCCTGAGAACTCAGCTGTAACTCTGTGAGAGGAATTCACAGATCACAAAGAAGTTTCTCAGAAAGCTTCTTTCACGTTTTGAACTGATGATATTTCCTTTATCAGCGTAGGCCTCAATGCGATCCAAAGAAGTCCTTCTCAGGTTCCTCAAAAACAGTGATAATGGACTGCTGCATGAAACATAAGTGTAACTCTGTGAGATGAATTCACACATCACCAAGAAGTTTCTAACAAAGCTTCTTTCTAGTTTTCATCTGAGGATATTTCCTTTGTCACCGCAAGCTTCATTGCGTTCAAAGTATCCCATTGCAGATTTCCAGAAAACTGTGTTAGCAACTGAACACTGAAGAGAAACGTGTAACTCTGTGAGTTGCATTCACACATCGAAATGCAGTTTCTCAGAAGGCTTCTTTCCAGTTTTGATCTGAGGATATTTCCTTTTTCACCATAGCCCTCAATGAGCTCCCAAATATCACTTTGCAGAACACAAGATAACAGAGTTAGCAAACTGTTCCAAGAAGGGAAGGGTGGAACTCTGTGTGATGAAGTCACACATCAGAAAGCAATCTCTCAGTAAGCTTCTCTCTAGTTATTATCTGAGGATATTTCCTTTTTCACCATGGGCCCCTATGGGCTCCCAAATCTCACTTTGCAGATTCCACGAAAAGAGTGTTAGCAAACTGCTTCCTGAGAACTCAGCTGTAACTCTGTGAGAGGAATTCACAGATCACAAAGAAGTTTCTCAGAAAGCTTCTTTCACGTTTTGAACTGATGATATTTCCTTTATCAGCGTAGGCCTCAATGCGATCCAAAGAAGTCCTTCTCAGGTTCCTCAAAACAGTGATAATGGACTGCTGCATGAAACATAAGTGTAACTCTGTGAGATGAATTCACACATCACCAAGAAGTTTCTAACAAGCTTCTTTCTAGTTTTCATCTGAGGATATTTCCTTTGTCACCGCAAGCTTCATTGCGTTCACAAGTATCCCATTGCAGATTTCCAGAAAACTGTGTTAGCAAACTGAACACTGAAGAGAAACGTGTAACTCTGTGAGTTGCATTCACACATCGAAATGCAGTTTCTCAGAAGGCTTCTTTCCAGTTTTGATCTGAGGATATTTCCTTTTTCACCATAGCCCTCAATGAGCTCCCAAATATCACTTTGCAGAACACAAGATAACAGAGTTAGCAAACTGTTCCAAGAAGGGAAGGGTGGAACTCTGTGTGATGAAGTCACACATCAGAAAGCAATCTCTCAGTAAGCTTCTCTCCTAGTTATTATCTGAGGATATTTCCTTTTTCACCATGGGCCCCTATGGGCTCCCAAATCTCACTTTGCAGATTACACGAAAAGAGTGTTAGCAAACTGCTTCCTGAGAACTCAGCTGTAACTCTGTGAGATTAATTCACAGATCACAAAGAAGTTTCTCAGAAAGTTTCTTTCACATTTTGAACTGATGACATTTCCTTTATCAGCCTAGGTCTCAATGCGATCAAAAGAAGTCCTCTCAGGTTCCTCAAAAACAGTGATAATGGACTGCTGTATGAAACATAAATGTAAGTCTGTGAGATGAATTCACACATCACCAAGAAGTTTCTATAAAAGCTTCTTTCTAGTTTTCATCTGAGGATATTTCCTTTGTCACCGCAAGCTTCATTGCGTTCACAAGTATCCCATGCAGATTTCCAGAAAACTGTGTTAGCAAACTGAACACTGAAGAGAAACGTGTAACTCTGTGAGTTGCATTCACACATCGAAATGCAGTTTCTCAGAAGGCTTCTTTCCAGTTTTGATCTGAGGATATTTCCTTTTTCACCACTAGCCTTCAATGCGCTCCTAAATATCACCTTTGCAGAACACAAGATAACAGAGTTAGCAAACTGTTCCAAGAAGGGAAGGGTGGAACTCTGTGTGATGAAGTCACACACCAGAAAGCAATCTCTCAGTAAGCTTCTCTCTAGTTATTATCTGAGGATATATCCTTTTTCACCATGGGCCCCTATGGGCTCCCAAATCTCACTTTGCAGATTCCACGAAAAGAGTGTTAGCAAACTGCTTCCTGAGAACTAAGCTGTAACTCTGTGAATGGAATTCACAGATCACAAAGAAGTTTCTCAGAAAGCTTCTTTCACGTTTTGAACTGATGATATTTCCTTTCTCAGCGTAGGCCTCAATGCGATCCAAAGAAGTCCTTCTCAGGCTTCCTCAAAAACAGATGATAATGGACTGCTGCATGAAACATATGTGTTACCCTGTGAGATGAATTCACACATCACCAAGAAGTTTCCAACAAAGCTTCTTTCTAGTTTTCATCTGAGGATATTTCCTTTGTCTCCGTGAGCTTCATTGCGTTCACAAGTATCCCAATGCAGATTTGCAGAAAACTGTGTTAGTAAACTGAAAACTGAAGGGAAACGTGTAATTCTGTGAGATGCATTCGCACATCGAAATGCAGTTTCTCAGAACGGTTCCTTCCAGTTTTGATCTGAAGATACTTCCCTTTTCACCATAGCCTTCAATGAGCTCCCAAATATCACTTTGCTGTACACAAGAAAGGAGACTTAGCAAACTGTTCCAAGAAGGGAAGGGTGGAACTCTGTATGATGAAGTCACGCATAGAAAGCGATCTCTCAGAAAGGTCTCTCTATTTGTTATCTGAGGATACTTTCTTTTTCATCATGGGCCCCTATGGGCTCCCAAATCTCACTTTGCAGATTCCACGAAAAGAGTGTTAGCAAACTGCTTCTTGAGAACTAAGCTTCAACTCTGTGAGAGGAATTCAGAGATAACAAAGAAGTTTATCAGAAAGCTTCTTTCACGTTTTGAACTGATGACATTTCCTTTATCAGCATAGGCCTCAATGTGACCCAAAGGATTCCTCTCAGGTTCCTCAAACACAGTGATAATGGACTGCTGAATGAAACATAAGTTTAATTCTGTGAGATGAATTCACACATCACGAAGAAGTTTCTAGGAAAGCTTCTTTCTAGTTTTCATCTGTGGATATTTACTTTGTAACCGCAAGCTTCATTGCGTTCAGAAGTATCCCATTGCAGATTTCCAGAAAACAGTGTTAGCAAACTGAACACTGAAAGAAACGTGTAACTCTGTGAGTTGCACTTCCCACATTCGAAATGCAGTTTCTCAGAACGACTTCTTTCCCTGTTTTGATCTGAGGATATTTCCTTTTTCACCATAGCCTCAATGAGCTCCCAAATATCACTTTGCATGAACACAAGACATAACAGAGTTAGCAAACTGTTCCAAGAAGGGAAGGGTGGAACTCTGTGTGATGAAGCACACACCAGAAAGCAATCTCTCAGTAAGCTTCTCTCTAGTTATTATCGAGGATATTTCCTTTTTCACCATGTGCCCCTATGGGCTCCAAATCTCACTTTGCAGATTCCACGGAAAATAGTGTTAGTAAAGTGCTTCCTTGAGAACTAAGCTGTATCTCTGTGAGAGGAATTCATCAGATCACAAAGGAGTCGTTTCTCAGCAAGCTTTCTTTACGTTTTGCACTACTGATGATATTTCTTTTTCAGCGAGGCTTCAATGCGATCCCAAGCAGTCCTTTCTCTGGTCCTCACAAAACAGAGATAATGGACTGCAGCACGAAACATAAGTTTACCTCTGTGAGATGAATTCACACATCACCAAGAAGTTTCTAACAAAGCTTCTTTCTACTTTTCCTCTGATGATATTTCCTTTGTCACCGCAAGCTTCATTGCGTTCAGAAGTGTCCCATTGCACATTTTCAGAAAACTGTGTTAGCAAACTGAACACTGAAGAGAAACGTGTAACTCTGTGAGATGCTTTCACACATCGAAATGCAGTTTCTCAGAAGGCTTCTTTCCTGTTT